>NC_058056.1:20301928-20561928 GCF_020085105.1 Siniperca chuatsi
CTAAAAGGAAAGCTGTACTGCAGGCTATATTTTCCTGTTGCATTTATTCTGCTGTTAAACATATGTAATCCAAATGGGATTGACTTTACTAATTTCCCACTAGGCCTATCTTTGGCTAAGTGTGTTCTTTACATCTGTTTTATGTAGGAGAATATAAATATCAGCTCAGGACTCAGTATTGGCAGATACTCAATATTAAAGAGGAACTGATTTTGCACATTAAAGTCTGTTTACATGTCTTCAGGAGTACTACTGTATATGTATAAAACCTTTTGTGGCTTCAGAGGGAGCTGTATAAAATCTGATAAATTGCCTCAAGTGATGTAACTTGAGTCAGTGTTGGTGTGGGTCGAAGACTACAAGTTTGAAAATGCAAAAAATCTGGGGGTGCGGAGTTAGAAAGAAGTGAGCTCACCAGACCTCTGTAGCCCGCTCCTCATCTCTGCTTGAGGCTAGTGGTTTGAGGCTACATTAGCCACTACTAGCATAACACACCTGAATCTCTGACCAAACTCCTTGCTAGTTTTTGAGAAGGAAGAAGAATGCATGGAATAAAAAAGACGCTATCTCTGGTTCTGCTGCATCAATTTAGATTTTTTTAACTGTCCATTGAGAGTCTGACAATGTTATTGTGCAAAGCTAAATTGGTAGGGTACTCTTTTAAGATGATGGGGATCAGGGGCAAAAAACTGATTGATAATTAACATAACATCAGGATTTTCCAAAGTTTAAAAGCTATGCAAATCAAAAACAAGAGAAGCAGCCTAATTGTCTAGACACCTTGTTTAGCCAGAACTGCTGACCATTTGGTTAAAAGACAATTTTATCTGTATGTGATGATTATTTATTTTCTAAATTCTTAAACAAACCGTATGTAAACATTTTTCTTTGAACTGTACTGTACATTGACGAACCAACTGATCTGTTAAAATGGACTCATGAATTTCAATAGCAGTGCAGTTATTTGTTTATGACTGATTTATTGCACTGATTCATGCTTTGGCTAATTAATTTTGAGTCCGCTGCTCCTCATTTCCTCATGTTAGTGTATGGTTTTGGATGTGTGCGCGTTCAGCTGTCTGGTTTCTTGTTGGAAGTGGTTGGTGTAAGCTGGTTGCCTTTGGGTCTGTATTGTAGGTGGTAGCAGGAATAAACTGTTGACTGGCTGAATCCAGGTCAGCTGTCTTTGCACATTACATTAAATTTATTTGTGAGTCCTTTGTCTTCTGTGCCAACTGATGTCTGATTTGTGTGTCTCCATGTGCATTAGCAGAACGCAGCCAAAAGTATGACATCACCTAAAATGTGCCTTTTAATTTAGCAGCAATGCAGAGACCGGGTCATAGTGAGCTTCAGGCAAGGCAGGATGGACGGATGTGTGTGTGTGTAGGTGTTTGTTTTTGTTTGTGTGTAGGTGTGTGCTTATGCATGCTTACATTCATGTGCATGTTTGTATCTGTAGGAGTGTAGTGCAGAGGTGTATAGGACTGTGTACGTAAGTGTCTGCAATTGTGTGTGTGCACGCTTTGCTATTTGTGTGTATGTGTGCATAAATGTGTGTGTGTGTGTGTGTGCACGTATTGCAGGTTTGGATGTTTTGAAGCCAATGCCAGCTTTCATCATCATCGTCTCATGTGGCCTACAGTGTTGGCTATTTACAGCATGTTTTTTCTGCCCGCTGCAGTGGAACAGCAGGGTGTGTGTGTGTGTGTGTGTGTGTGTGTGTGTGTGTGTGTGAGATCATGACCGTGTGTTAGCCTTATAAGGCCAAGCTGTTTTAACCAGGAAACATTTAAGGATAAGAACAGATGTGAGTCATTGTTTTTCTTCATCTGCTCAGAAGCACAAAAACATCCTCTTCTCTGCCCTGAACACCTTGCCTAAGGGGATATACTGTATACTGTGTGTGTGTGTATCCTGTACTCCTCCTTGGGGTTACTGTCTTATTCCTAATGAGGTGCTGAGCTATTCACACAGCCCACTTTCCCGAGAGATCAGAAGAGCGCTGGGGGAACAGCTGCTATAGCACTGTAGAACTGTGGAGGAGCGCTTGTGCCATCTCAGCCTGTAAAGCAGGAGCGTGTGGCCAGTTAGAGAAGAGGAGGAAAGAACTGAGTAAAGGAGGGAGGGAGATAATGAAAAGAGGAGGGAGTATGAGGAGAATAAAAACGAAAGAGAAAAGCAGAAGAAAGGCAGAAATTATGGACCAAGTGAGAGCAAGAGGAGTCTTGCTGTCAGATCTGAAAGAGGCCACAAGACTTTTCACCTCGTGATTGTATATATTGGAATCTAAACATGTTTTAGAAGAATATTTAAGTTTTGTGCTAATTTGAATTATTACTGACTTACCCAGAATCTGTTCTATGTGCAGTTTGAAGGTATGACTGTGAAGCATGAATGAAGCAGCTGATGCCAGTCAGCTAATGCAAGGACAATTTCAGCAAGTTATGCTATGCTTGATGTAGGGCTCTAACTACCGATTTATTTTCTCAATTAATCAATTAAAATGTGAAAAAGAAAATAGTGAAAAATGTCTGTTATAGTTTCCCACAGCTCAAGGAGATGTGTTCAGAAATCTTGTTTTATTCGAGCAGCTGTCCAAAACTCAAAAATATTCAGTTTACTGTGATATATGACAAAGAAAAGCAGAATATCCTGACATTTTAAAAGAAACTGGCAGGAGAAAATTTTTGTCATTTTTACTTCATGAGCGAATCGATTATCAAAATAGTTGCCTAATCAATTTATTAACTAATTGTTGCAGCTCTAAATGGATGTCTATAGGATCATGTAGAACCTTCTCTAAATTGTAGGAAAGTATCCCATTGTTGTCTCTCTGCTAATGGTTTTCCCCACATAAATAGCAATAATAATCATGGTCAATATAATAAGTAGTATTGGAGCTAAGGCTGGGCGACAACTTAATGTTATCATTTATCATTGCCAGTGGACTCTACTTTAGTTTACACGTCACATCTAGTTGTTTTTGAGTTTTGTCTGTGCACTGAAACATTTGTAATTCCCTGGTTGTTCAGTGTTTAGCCATTTTCATCTGTGCTGCCTATAGAAGCAGAAATATCTTAAAGCCCACTCCTGCCTGCTAAATTGACCTACAACGACCATTTGACTTTGTTGCCTGGTAGGAAAAAAATTAATAGTAAACAGATTAATCACCTTCTGTCAACATTAAGATAAATGCCAACAATACAAGTATAAATCAATACTCTCTTTTCCCCATGTTTCCTCTCACTGTTAACATTAAAAATGCCTTCACAGTGATTTTAGAAAACCGTCCCTATAGGCCTGGACCAGCCTACATGCAGCTTAGTCCCGTTCAGCCCTGACTGCTGTTCTGACCATCGCTGTTATTCTGGGGCAAGCTCTATCAAGCCTGCAGACGTGGTTTCATCATGAACAGCTGTGTGTATGTGTGTCACCAGAGTGCAGTGATTTGTGCTCTTAGCAGCCTGGGTCTCATCCAGACAATAAGTTTGGCACACATAAGAGAGAACCCCCAAGTCTCTGCCAGACACACACACACACACACACACACACACACACACACACACACACACACACACACACACACACACACACACACACACATATACACACACACACACATTTGCCATAACATAGTTATGGAAGATAAGTTATAGAGAAAATGAAGACAAACATGTAAAGAGCATATGTTTGTTATAAAAACAAAGACTGAATATGTACAGGAGTGAGGGTTAGGGTAAGGGTTAAGGTTAGGCACTTTAGTTGTGATGGTTAGGGTTAAGGTAAGGGGCAAGGGAAAGAAGGGCAAAATAACTAGTGGTCTGACCCCAAGTCACCACCAGTTAGCTGGTCATTTTTAGGGACGATACTTAACAAATCTCACCCTTAGTCTCTCTTTTTTTTCTCTGTTTCCCATTTTCTCCCATGTGTTCACTTATGTTTACTGTGACTTGACCATGAAATTAAATTGAATGTAAGAAATGTACTTTCTATACAACAATTTTGTCAAAAAGCACAGGGTAATAAACACATGGGTAAATATATCAAAAAGATACAACCACATGGAAACCAAAAACAATCAAACTATGGGGTGTGTGAGTGTTTATGTTTGTACCTGCACAATACTGTATGTGAGCACACCCTTCCCTCATTTTAGGGATATTCCTTAACCATAGATGTAAGAAAATGGTTATTTTATGCTTTCCACTGTTTATAAAATCTAAACAAACCTTATCCGTCCCATAATCCTTAATTGTGTCAGATATCCCCTCTGATCCTTCTCCTGCCTGTGTTTTGGCTCGTGTACAGATGTCTGGTTTGCATAGCAGCTCCCTGCTTGTCTCTGTGTGAGACCTGGTGGGGCTTTTTTGCAATCCAGGCCCAAAACTCCAGCTCTCCTCCTCAAGAAAGACTGATGGCCTTGTTCATCTGGCACGATCAACAGAAATCTCCTGCTGTGTTTTTAAATGTCACAAATTTAACTTGGATTACTTGTATTTTAAGGTATTATTGCTTTATTAGACAATAGTCAGGAAAGACAGAGATAGGAAGAGGATGACTTAAGGATTCAAACCTAAAGTGTTGTGAAGAAGTGATTTATGATTTAGTCTGTTGGGCCAACAAAACTCTCTGCAATGGTTTGATACTGATTTAAAAAGATTTAAATAAAATGTATTTATATTCCCTGCTGTAGTTTTACTGTTTTTCTCTTTTGCTGAGTAGCTTTAGGTTGCAGTTTTTTCACCTGCACAAGTAAGACAATTGTTTCTCTTCTTCCCATTTTGGATGATCTGATTGCCAGGCAGGCCATCTTTCTCCCATTTTTCTCTGACATTCTCTGCAGCTGTAGCTGACTTAGAAAATGATGATGATTGTAAAAGTGTGGCCCATGCCTGACAAGGACAGAGCTGTCTGCCAGAGTATCTTTCTATCTGTCTGCACCTCTGTTTCTCTGCCAGAAAATGACAGCAAGGCAGCTGATTGATGCACAGCTGATGAACATACTTTGCTACAGAATAAATTTGACTCTTATTTTCAAGAGAATATGACTGTAGTTTGTGTGTGTGGAGGCAATCAGGCACTGAGAAGTCAGAGTAAATAATTCATGTGAGTATTACAGAAAGAAGCAGAAAAGTGGGTCAGAACTGTAGTTAGTTTGTTGAACATTTGTAAAGATCAGTGTGGGAGAGGGGAAAAGTGAGAGAAAGAATTGAAGAAAGAAAAGAGATTGATGGAAGAAAGCAAAGAAAGAAAGAATTTTCTTTTTTAAACAACTGATCAAATGCTTGAATATAAAAACTGCACATTGTGGTGCAACGTTTTTGTGTTTGCGTGTGTTTGTATGGATTTCTTATTCTTATTCTTATTTCTTATTTCGTATGTGTGTTTGTGTGTGAGAGTATTGTATAAAACCCAGTAGTCCCTCTTATGTAGGCACTGTTGCCCCCCATTGTAGGGCAGAAGTCAGTACCCACAGAGCCACTAGTCTCTCTCTCTTGGTTCTGTTTAGTATGTGTGTGGCATAGAGCTCTGTTCTCTCTGTGTGATCTCAGCAACAATGCAGTTGTGCATCAAGCTGTGTCTCTGTGTGTGTGTGTGTGTGTGTGTGTGTGTATACAGGGCTAGTATAGACCTGTCTTCTCTCCCAGAGGGTATGTTTGAGGTTCCTATTTGGTTCTTCTTCACTAAAAGGCCCACTTCCCGTGAGAGGCCCCCCTGGCCCCTTCGCTGTGTACCCATTGACACACACACACACACACTCATGCACAGCAAAACAACATGCATGTATTAACGTGCAAAGTTGCACAAAGTACACAACCTCTTTCTGAGCACATTTGCGGATGTACACACACACTTGCTCAAATACTTTTGGTGGCTAGAATGGAGGTTGTGACAGAAGTGGCCTCTGGTGATTTAGTGCTTCCTGGTGAAGGTCAGATTGAAGGAAAGACTTTTTAGATGGAGGAGAAAGAAGGGAGGGAGGGACAGAGGGGAGAAGAGGCAGAGAAAGAGGGAGAGAATGAGAGGATGGGAAGGAGAGAGGGGAAAAGGTTGTCACAAATAACCTCAGGGAAACTCAGGGAACACAATCAACGAATCTACACCCTCTACTCTTTTCTTGTTCTGCTTTTGAATCCATTCATAGACAGAGAGAGCAATAAAACCTCTGAAAAGAAATAGGAAGTGGAGGAAGCAAAGGATAAAGGGGATGGATCAGATTCCACTGCAAATTACATTATGGTGCCCTTTGTTAAAACCTCACATAAAGCTAAGAGGCAACTGTCACTATGTACTTGGCCAACAGTAAGTTTCAATTTGATGAAAATGTGTTCCAATTTATTGTTTTAGCAATAAAATGAAACATAGGGCTACCTGTATTTGGAATGAATAGGTTATGAGAATTAACAAATGTATATTTTTTGTCATTGTTTTTTCATATTTTTCTTTTTTTCTTGCAAGCTTTGGCTTGTTGATGTTAAACTGAAAGCTGATACCTCCACGCATTCTCAGTTAACTGGCCCATAAAATATGTCCAACCCCCCCCAACACTTAGCTGCCACTAAATCATAGCAAGGCTTGAAAAGACACCACACAATGTGTGTGTGTTCACTAGTGAAATATCTTTTTCTGTAATATGTCAGTGTGGCGTGTGCAGGCATTCATGAGTAGGTTTATGCACGTGCATGTGTGTGGAGGTTTCTCAGTGGCGTTTACATGCTTACATGCTTGTTTACATGCTCGGTATCACTTTGGAAAGCTGTCGTTTACCAAGATATACACACAAATATTAAGCATGTACTGTAAGGGGGAAAGAGTGTGTGTGTGGATATGTATGTGTGCATGTGTGTGTGCGATTACTATCCTATAATAGTCTATTTCTAACTGTCTGTCCAGATTTCAAGTGCAGCTTGCCAGGAAGTGTAATATCCTGCTCAAGAGACTGATTCAGCAGCATCCAGCTGCTGTGTTTGTGTGGAGAGAAAGGAGAGAGAAAGGGAGACAGAAAGATGAGGTGACCGCCTGTTTTTTCCATACAACTCTTTAATAGTTGTTTTTCCAGGTGCCACAAACCCCCATCCGCACTTGCCAGCCGCTCTCCCCCACCCACCCGCAAGCCCACCAGTCATTCTTCCCCTCAGTTGCTCTTTTTTACACTTTTAAGTTGGAAACTCCGGCTCCATAATTCCCTCAAGAACCCACTGCAGATCATATGTCCGCACACTCAGTCTAAGCTGTAATAACCTCTAAATGTTCTTTCTTCCTGTGGTTATTCTAAAAATCCTGCAACCCACAGGTATGCAGTTATGAACTTATATAAACTATCAGCTGTGTGTCTGTGTTTTTTTCTTTCTTCTTCTTAAAATCAGTTATTTGAATACAAGACCTTGGCTTCTCCAGATTTTTACTTTTATGTTTTCTTTTAATAATCCTTTGTAGATTCAAATTGACACAGTAAATAAGTCTTACATTTGGATTTCTGAATTTCAGATATCCTGACAGTTTCAGTAAATATACAGTATGTTTGTATAGTTGGGATTAAGCTTGAGGTTAGATTGCATGTGTGTGGTTGTGGCTATAGTAGTGCCGTCTCACCACAGTATTACAGTTAATGTATATGTATGTGTAGGAGGGCACAGCTCTGAGGAATGCATTGCCCCTGTGGAGGGGGAGGGAAAACAGAGGGAGAAAAAGAAATTGGTGCAAATGAAGACTGAAATTGAGACACAAAGGCATCTAAAACTACTTGGTATAGGACAGAGAAATATAAAAGAATGAAAGAATTGGGTCCTTACATGTTGAATCTTTCACTCTTTTACACAGCCTTTAAATCACTTTACTAATTAGTCTTGCTTGCGGATTTACTGCACAATGTGTTTATATTGCTTGACTTATTTTACTGTACAGAGCTGTCTCTCCAGTATGAACCCCTCAGCAGTGGAGGTTTAGCTGCAGGAAAAAAAGTTTGAACAAAGTTTGAAATACCAAGCTAAAAATGATCAAATCCCTTAATTCTGAAACATGTTTCAGCATCTGTTAGCTTTCAGTTGTGAAAATGTAAGGTTTAGTTGGATCTGTAGGTCAGATTTTACAGCCCTGTAAGGAGTATTTGTTTTATTTAATCTTATAATAAAGGGAGTGAGGATGAAGCTCTTTGTTACACACAGCTGTCTTTGTTGGCAACACATTTATGTATGTCTTTAATGTCACACTGTAACTTCTATTTCACTACTTTTGTTGTGTTTCTGTCTTCTTGTATGTGTGTTTGTGCTTGTCTGCCTTAATCTTTTTGTTTCTTCTGAAGCACTGGAAGCTGAATAGAATGAAATAGAATAGAATAAAGCAGTAGAACAGAAAAATACATTTTTATTGCCTCTACAAACATAATATAGGATTTGTGCTGGAGCACCGTGAATGTGAAAGCAACAGGTGTTTTCTCCTTCCAACACACCTGCCTGTCTTTAACTTAGTTTTGATTTCTCAACGGGGTTAGAGAAAATGCTTTGTAGCTCTGCTGTGACGAGAGAGGGAGTCATATCTTTTTTCTGCTTTTCCTGTTTAAACTTCCACGCTTCTATGTCTACTTTCCTCCCCTTCTTTTGATCTGTATATGTATATGTGTGTATTTGAGGTTGATGTGGCAGGAAGTTGAGTGCGGTTTTGCAGGTTTTTTGATGATAATCATCTGGATGATAGCTGGAGGGAGAGTGTCTTGCTCATACACAACAGTCACACACATGCACTCTCATTGACAATGATCCACTTTTTAAAACTGTCTTAATGATTTACTTTCTCTTCCTCTGTTTTCCCTTTCACACCCCCCCCCCCTATCTGCTGACTCGCAGGTGGTGTCCTCCTGTAAGAAACACACACTTCCTCTCACACATGGGCTGACAGCGGGAGACGGAAGGGGCGAGAGAGAGTGTGGGACTGACACACACACACAGAAAGAAAGAGGCAGTCGGCCATCTGTGGTCGGTCCCCTGCTATTCTGCAGCTGTGTTGGAGTCAGCAAATGGTTTTCAGCTCCATCAGGACTTCAGAAACCACAGAGTTAGATAAGAGGGTTATTCCTACATCTCCTTGCCCAGGGGATGAGCCTATGCTGGTGCAATGTTAAGGCCTCGCTGGTCTCGAATTAGGCCCCTGGGGCTGCTTCTTTGGAGAGATGGGTGATACCCCAGCTGGATCTTCTGCTGTCACCATCCTTCACGGCTATCATTAGTGGCTAATGAGCTGCTGCTAGAGAGGAAACGGAGAAAGTGCCTGTGGATAGAGGAGGAACCTTACAACTGTTATTAAGAGGCCCAGAGATCTCAGACAAGGAATTCTTTGCCTCTGCAAGATAGTGGAATCCTTTTTAAAGCTCTTTCGAGTTCAAGCATGAAAGGATATCAACTTTGGAATTCAGTGTTGTAGATATTTCTTTTCAGGTGTTGATTGCCAATTGTTTTGTTTTTGCTACAGCATTGTATGTCTGAAAATGGTCACCATGCAGTTGAAAGACAACTTTTTCAGTGAAATTATTCAGTATTTAGACATAAACTGTTTCTTTCTCAACTGTAGGAGTTTCAGTAAAACATTATAATCCATTAGGATTTTTTTGTTTGAGCTATATTGCTTTTGTTTTACACTTTGATATTATTTTGACCTTCCTATGCCCTGAAGGACATTGGTCACAATGGCAGCAGCCTATCGTGTAGTGGTGAGCAGTGTGAGCTGCTACAACAGTGTGGTAGTGGACCGGCGCACTCACTCCCATGCTGTGCACTACTGCTCGGGGCCTTGTGGGGCGCTGTCCCAGGGACTAGACTGTACTGTCGCACATCGCGGCATGTGCTCCGAGCTGCTTGTTGCACCTGACCCTGCATACACTGACCCAAACAGCTCTCTCATACACTCCCGTAACATGATCACTCAGCAACTTCCTAACCATGGTAAAATTAGTGTTACCATGGATACTAGTTATAATGGTGGTCTAGAGAGGGCAGGCAGCAGTGGCAACTTGTCTTTAGGGGAGGACAGCCCCATGTGGCGTGGTAAAAAAAACCCCACTGGCGGAGCATTGACTGGGAACCTGAGCTCCTTTGGCAGTCTAAAGGACATTACCGAAGAGGCCATCAACCTGGCCAGTGGTAAGCTCAAAGAGTTTTCTTTTGACAAGCTCCGCCTCTCCTCCTCCAGCCATGTCACCTTCCGGAAAGGTCGTAAGGTCCGTCCTGACTCTTTCAGCCGTCGCTCCACCGACCTGGAAATCATCTATGGCCATTTTAGCTCCAACATCACTACAAACGGAATGACTAATGGCATGACAAATGGCATGGCTACTAATGATGAGAACCTGCCACCATTTGTGCCAGGCAAAGGAGCAGGCTTGGAGGAGACAAAGCTAAAGGGCAGCACAGGCACCTTGTCAGCCATCACCAAAGTGGGTGGTGGATCAACAAGCAGCCTATCGAGTATTGGGACTTTGGACCAAAGCCTGAACACAGTGGCCTCCCTGTACCTCAACGCCCTGGGAGAGGAGAACCTGATTGCCCGTCTGCTGGAGAAGACACGAGCGGAGGCGGGCACTGGGGGAGCAGGCGGGGAGGACATCCGTGCCTGCCTTGACATCCTGCTTAAATGTTCTGAAGACCTAAAGAAATGCACCGACATCATCAAGCAGTGCATCAGACGCAAAGCTGGTGGAGGGCCAGAGGAAGGAGGAGCCAGTCCTGACAGTGTGTATCGGGCTGTGATGACCCGACTCAGCTCCTATTTGAAGAGACTGCCTCTGGATCTGGAAGGAATTGGAGGTTTGGGAGGCAGTGGGCAGGGGGGTCAGGGTGCACCTGGAAGTGGGCACAGTGATCTGGCTGAGTTGGTCAACACTCTTCACTCTATCCAGCAGGGACCGTACTCTCCAATATTTGGCAATGAGCAACCTCCTCGCTATGAAGATGTGGTGCAGTCACCTCCCATCCCAAAGACTGTTCCTCATTCTGCATCTTCTACTCCCTCCTCTGTTTTATCTTCCACTTCATCTTCTTTGAAATCAGACTCCACCCATACTAAACCAGTCCAAAGCTCCCTGTCCAGAGCCACTCCACTTACCAATGGACTACAACATCCACATTCTTTTTCTATCACACAACACACACTCGCTTCCCCATCTGTCACATGCTCTCCATCCAGCTCCTCTCCAACACACTCTCCCTCCCCTTTTCGCACCTCCCCGACCCCACCATACACACACACTCCTCCAGCATCTCCCATGGAGGCTCTTTATATTGAGGAGGAGGAAGCAGATGTGGGCAAGACACCGGAACAGATCTCACAACAGACACACACTCCAACCAGAGGAGTGAATACTACCCAGAGCAAAAATGGGACGATTTTGGGTCAACACATGCACCTGTCCCATCCACACACACTCCATAACTCTTCAAATACTTTGCCGGCCAGCTCTGGCTACAGCCCCACTTGGCCTTCCTCTGTCTCCCTAACAGTCTCAGCACCCAAAGCTGTCTTCCACAGGAATGATGACATTGACAAGCTGCTAATGGACTTGGAGAATCTTTCTCAGAGTATGAGCCACCCCAGAAATACTGAGCCTCCACTTCCAGTTAAAACCAGGAAGAGAGAAGGAGGCCAGGGAATCACTTCCAATGAGGCCCTCACTCAGCCCAAAATGACCCAGTTCCAAGTCCAGAAGCCAGCCGGCCACCTAGCCATGAATGGCCCTAGCTCCAGGACTCCCCAGAGTCTCACCTCTCCCCAGGGAGAGAACAGTGAAGCTGTGGTGGGAGAGGAGGAGGATGGGGCACTGCTGCTGAGGATCCTGGAGAGCATTGAGAGTTTTGCCCAGGAGCTGGTGGATTCTGGGGCGGGGAGCACAGGGAGTGCTGAGAGGAACAGCGGGAAGGAGCGGGAAGTGATGAGGCTCCTGCAGGATACACTGGCCACCACCGGCAGGGCTGACACCCCTCTGGAAAGCACACACCCACCAGATGCTCTCACTGCTCCATCCATGCACACAAATGCAGTCCCAGCTATACCGCCAAAACACTCCCTAGCAAATACACCTGCAGTTTCATCTTCACTGACACAAGGAGATACTTACATAACTACAATATCTGAAGCTGTGTGCAATGCTGCATCTGAACCGGCACCTAAACCTAAACTTGATGCTGCCCCCAAACCTCTGCCGACACCCACACCTGAACCTGCAACTGAGGCGACAGATAAAGTTACAGAAGCCTCTGCAGGTGAGACTGATCCAAAATCCATCCCTGCCCCTGTAACATCTGCACCTGCAAGCTTGCATTCCTCCACACATTCAGCTGAACCTACACCTGTGGCTGCACTTGAAGCTCCAGCCCCTGTTGTCATCCCAATTGTGGTAGCCACAAAAGATGCTCCCATTGTTGTTTGTGACTCTGCTGCTGTGAGAGACACTGGTTCAACCCTCCTCATCCAGCAGACTCCAGAGGTGATCAGAGTAAGTGTAAGACACCTTAAAATTCATACTACTGACAAATGTACAAACTAATGGACAGCCAGCGACACAACCAGACATTTACTGAACATTACAATTTCACACTGTTACAGCTGCATAATTACCCACATATCAACACACCATGTGAGATTTTATTTTGCACAGTTATTACATTTAAAACTCCTCTATGAAATAAGGAATAGGATTGTCAAGGACTTACATCATGACCACTCAGACCAGAACTATTATTCTTTGTGTCTGGTGAATTATTGTCATTATTATGGTCATTATTGAGTCAAATTTTCTCTGACTGAAACACTAGCTAACTACTTGGTAGAAGACAATGTCACTTCTGGTATTTGGAGTATGGTACCATACAAATCTTTTGCAAATCAGTGTCCCAGTTAGAGCGGAGATCAGCAGCGGTGGGACACTTTTCTTTATTCAAGTCTCATTTCATGATTTTGGAGGATATTTGCATGCTGTGCAGCTTTGATTTAAATCACATTCACTGTAGTTACACATAGTGAAGATCTTTAATATTATGTCAGAAGTTGAGTAAACTGATAATATTAATCGAGTTTGGATCATAATACAGCAGCAGCATCATCTAAATATGTATTTTAAATGTTACTGTTGCTATGGTATAAGATGCAAATAGACAGGCAGAGTGACTGACTAAGTGACAGACATGCAGGAACCAAGAAACAGAGTGATTGACAACATTAGACTGAGAATAGACAATTTGAAAGAATGTGCTTTCAATACATGTCATATAAAATGCCCAGGCGAGGATTTTATTGCTGTGACACAACGGGGTTGATGCCACTGTAATTGATGGGCCGTGATGAATAGTATTCATTAACTGCATCTACATGAACACGCTGATACAGTTTCCCTATCTGGGCTTGAATAAAAAGACTGATGCTCTGAATCATGGAACATAACAGCTCCTTGAGTTAGGAGTGACTCTTTGTTGATGTTTCCTGATTTCAAACTTGTGTTTTGTACTGTGAATGTGTATATGTGAGTGTGTGTGTGTGTGTGTGTGTGTGTGTGTGTGTGTGTGTGTGTGTGCAGGCATGTGTGTGTTGGCTCTCCTTTCCACCCAGGGGAATATTTAAAGGTAATTTAGGGTTGTGCTACAGAGGGAGAGAAAGGGTGAGGCAAGTAGAGCATATGTTTCAATGTTTTTGTGTGTCACTGACACTGCAGTGAATAAACATAGAAAGGGGGGTTTACCTCAGCTTGTCTCTGATGTGGGTGTTCCACAGCACATTGTAGATTTGGGTAATTATGTATGACAGACAACACACATTAACACCTACACAGAGTATCAAATCATTACTGTTGTCAGTTTTTCCTCTCTCCCTGCCTCAATCCCTTTGATTTTTTTCTCTCTTACTAATTTGCTTATTTTTTTTACTCTCCCATCATCCCTCCTTGTCCTCACCAGTCTCCCGCTGCTTTTTGTGTGTGTGTTTACTTACTGAGCTGTGTAACCTTATGCCCTGCTGATATGTAGGGCACCTATTTATGAGGTTACCATGGTAGCTGTCAAAGTCAGAACAGTACAACCAGCAACCGAACACATCATTACACGTTCTCATTCCTCCTCCATCCTCTGACTGCCTATCCATTGCTCTTTCCTCTCTGTTTTTGTTTTTCTGCTCCTCTGCCTCCACATTTCTTGTAATCTCTTACCATTCTTGCATGTTTCATTCTTTCTCTTCACCTGCAGTCAAGGAGTCAGTCTATATTGACCACCACTTCTCTTCCTGTCCTGTGATTGGCCGCTGTGTTATTTTGGGAGCTGTGAATAACAGTTGTTGCTGTGTGGAGGGCAGAGCAACCCAATGAGTGGTGCTGATTGGAGCACAGCAGGAGCAGGGGAAAGGGCGGGGCGGGGCGAGGTGGGGTAGGGTGTGGGGGTCATCTGTTGGCGCACTGAGTGTTAACGGTATCGTTACCCTCCAACCCCCTCCACCCCTGGCTAGAGCTAGGTGTGAGGGAGACCTAAATCTGTCCACCCCTCTGTACTATGGCATCCTGCTAACAGACTCACTGTCGCCACAGTGTAAATGGACCTGCATATGTGTGTGTCGGTGTGTAATGTTGTCCATGTTTATTTGTGTGTTGTGTGGGCATCCAGGCTTTCTTACATGTCCAGGTGTTCATGCATGTGTGTTCATATACATATGTGTTCATGCATGTGTATATGCATACACGTGAATTCGTACGACTCCCATTTGGTGAATGTGTGTTTGACCAAGCATGTCTGTGTGTGTCTGTTTTTTGGCCCAAGGGTAAGTTGACCCAGTGCTACTGTGGGTCACAGCTGAGTTTTGGAATAGCTCTCTGACACCCAATACCAACTCTGGCACTCTGGAAATTATGCTAATATTCCTCAGCGCCAACCCTGCCTCCTGCCTCAGTTGCACATTAAACTGCCAATCAAACTATAAACAAGGCACACACGTGAGAAAATGCCCTTGCACTATCATACACAACTACTTACACACTCCACCTTGGCACTGCCATGGCTTTGAAGCTCTGCTAAGCCCTCTGGGATGACACTGGCCTCAGGCAGTAGCATCCTCATCTGTGAGTGTGTGCGTGTGTGTGTGTGCACGTGTTTATTGTTGATTCTGCTGCTGACAGACTAATACAGGGCTTTCTGCACCTGTCAAAGCAGACCCATTAATCTCCATGGAGACAAGGAAGCCAGCTGATATAAATCAGAGGCAAGGCCAGTCAAACTCAGATCGGGGAGACGTGGCAGCAGTGATGTAGTGGTACTTCAGGTCAACGGCCTTCCAGTGGCAATTGGTCTGTCTTTCTCTTCCCCTCTCACTGATTTTGAGAAATATAAGAAGAGCATCTCCCTGTACCTAAATATGACCTGTATGTTTTTGTTTCAGTGGGGTTGTTGCTGTACAGCCAATGGTGACATGATTTACAGACACACGTACACTCCCGGCTATATCCAGAGCTGCCATTCTGATGGCTTAATTAACCTGCTGCTGATTTGAGTGTTTTTGCCAACTGCTGTGGATGTGTTACTAGGCTAAAATATTGCTAGTTATGACTCAAGTTAGGGCGTGTTTGAGAGTTTCCCCCAGGAAACTAGTGAGGAGGTGGTAGAGCTTCACTTCACATTTTGTCCGGATCTGGGTCTGGACTATAATTGGCACATCCTCTGCTGAAAAATGAGTAATTTCTGGGTTCTAACATGTCTATTGCCAAATTGAATGATGTCTTTCAATGGAATTAATTTACCTTTGTAGCAGCAATGTGACAACATACTGTGTGACTTTCATGTGTGATTGCACCCTCCCCAAAATCAGAAAGAAATTGCAGCCAACCCGGATGGTTTACAATTTACTTAATGAAAGTGGAATTAGTTTGTGGAAATATCTGTGTTTCATAGTCATATAGTTCAACGTATCCTTATTTGAAAATAACAGTGCAACAACAGTCCTCTTCCATGAGTCAGAGTTCCTCTTTCTGACTTTTCCTGCCCAGCTGCCCAGCTGAGGAAAGGAACTGATGACCTTTTAGACCTGCTACTTTTTGGCACAGGGAGCCTTGAAAGAATGGTAGAAGGAGTGATAAAGAAAAACGTGGAGATAGAAAGGAAATAACAAGAAGGAAAGCCGAATGATTGAATGTCTGTATCAGACAGCTGGGGGGAGAAGTTTTTGTTATCTGAGAAGTTACATTAGAGAAAAGAGGAATTCATAGGGAGTTAGCATAGAAGGGGGAACAGGCGTAGAAAAAGAATGTAGATGGGGGATGGCTGCAGCATACAGTTGTTGACTCTGGGTCGGCGAGGATGACATCATTCCTCGGCTGCTTCCACAGGAAATAAGGTCACAGTGGGAACCCCGGCCAAGCAGGGAAAAACGCCTGTTTCAACCTAGGTGCACAAGCTCACAGATGAATGCATTCATTTATACATACACACACACAAAATGCACTCCACTCAGACAAGGGCCTGTGTTGCTATGTGTGAGGGGACTTTTCCAATACAGTTCATACCATCCAAGGTTAGCCTGGACAATGGAATATTAACCACCCAGCCCTTTGATACACACAAAGCACACACACACACAGAAATGGTAGAGTTCATTAACTTTATGCTTTTAGCTGAGATATTCGCACACACATACAAACACATACAGCACTTTTAAGCAAGTGACATCATAATTTACCACTCCCAATGCAGGCTGGGATAGCATCCAACTGCTGTTCCCAGTGCAGAGTGCTCTGTTGGAGTGTTTGCACTTGCACAGATGCTTTTATGCGCACACACACATATGTAGGCCTGACTTTTTTTATGCAAGTCACTTTTTCATTTGAAAAGTTTTTAGCTCAGTGGGAGGCATTGCTGCGTAACTCTTTAGGCCTCCCTCTGTTTCACCATGGAAACCACCACAACATCTTTATAAAGAGTAGGTAGATGGTGGGACTCCCCTACCCCAGAATATCAGTTGTGCAGTCTGATTGGCTGATGGGGGCTCCCTCACAGAATCATGGCACCAGGGGAGATCGAATGGAGACTGGATGTGTTTTAGGTTTATTTCAGAATACTGACTGTGTTGATATGGGTGTGGCTGGCTGTGCGTACGTGTCTGTGTTTGTGCATGTGCATGCATGTGTGTGTTCATTTCCATGTGAAAGAGTTTGCCAGTGTTCCAGAACATCATGACTTGGTAGAAGCTTGGGTGCCTAATCTCCCTGCAGTCTCCCTGTTTAACCCCACCCTCCCTCTACCTTTCAACTCACCCTTCACCTAGCTCCACCCAAACTGGGCGGGGGGTTTTCTCCAGAAACTGCCTCAGTGCTAAGATGCTCTCACCAGTTAATTGAGACAAGCATGTCAGTATTTAATCACTATTTTTTGAACATTTTCATGTCTGTGTGCTAAATTTTAATGTACAAAAAGTAATTCCGGATGAATGGAAAACAAGCTGCATATGCTTGTAATGTTGGCCCAATTTTTCTAGTTAGTTATTGAACTTGAATCAACATATTCATTGCTGTGTCATGTGTCACTAATGAGAAATCTGCATGTTTTCACTTTTGTTAAAGTTGTTTGTATATAAATGTGGTTCTCTCTTTGGTGATCTATAAGCATATGGTTTTCATCATGTAAACCTCTCACTCTGTCAGCCAAGGCGATTTTAGGAATTTTAGCCTTAAATAAGATTAGATGAGGGAGCTGAAGCTGAGAGGATCAAGGGCAACAGAAACCAGCATCTTCTGTCAGATCAGATTGAGTGTTGGACAGTTTAGACATATTAACAAGTAGAAGGCTGCTACCCTCTAGTGACTCTCAGCCTCTACTGTACCATAGAGTGCTGTGTCGGCTGTATGAAGAGGATCTATTCCTCCATCTACAGGATGATCTATGAACTAACACTAGTGTTTCAGAATCTAAATCAACATTGGTTTTATTGAAAAAGTAAGTTTTCACATGTTCTTCCATTTCTTGCTGCTTCTGCTTTTAACTGATTTCCCTCCCAATAAGTAAAGTAAAAAACTGTCCTGTACAACAATGACACAGTCTGCCATGATTGTGACATTATGATGAATTGACCGTTGGGAGGAAAGGGTGGTGCAAGATACAGTATTGTACTGGGTCTGAGAGAAGTGTTTCTGTAGACTGTTGTCTAATGTTGGATGCTTGAATAATATAGTTTACTAGGAAAATATTGCTCAAGGTGCATGGGAAAGGGATGTTAAGGTGTTTTTTGTGTGCATCTAAATGGTCTGTAGGGTAGGATCATGACTTATGCAACATAAGATTTGCAAGATTTGTTATTAATATCATAGGGCTACTGCAGGATGGGCTGATCTGCTCCACCATTGGCTGTGTGGAGTCTCTTACTGCACTCTAGTGACAGCTCTCTCACTGCAGCTCCAGGCTGAGGCCCACCACTATTGCTGATGTAGGATTAGCTCACTTACTCTAAATCTTAAGATAGCCATGGGAAGGTAATGCAAAACTTGCCCTGACAGCCATGTGTATAACTATAAAAAGCCATGCTGGCCAATGAAGGCCTGGGGTTTGCTGTTATTAAAGATTACGTGTTGACAGGCTGCTGTTCCCGCCGAGGGAGGTGATTCACTGGGCCGTTTTATTGGTGATGTAGCTGGATAACCCTCCCAAAAATAAGCAGTAAAGTGACACATTAGTTAAAAAAATCTGCAAATCTTTTTATAGCGTGAAGCCTTGCCTCCTGTGATTATTGAGGCAGCTCTAATGCCTCTGGCTCTAGTTTATATTTTATGTCTTTATGTGATGCAGTTATTCAGAATGACATATGGGGAGAGTGCATATAGGGTAGAGCTTGGCATCTGATATTATCAGCTGATATCAGGTTGTCACAGACATTGGCAGTATTGGCATGTATGTTGACAAATGTGCAAAAAGTAACTGCAAAGCAGTACACAGCAAACATTTTATTGACAGAATTTTTTTTTCTCAATTCAAATTTGATTTAACTTTGTGTTTTATATATAGTTATTGTTTGAAAAAATACAATTCTAATTAAATATGTTATCTTAAATTTACTGTTATTTACTGTAGAATATCTTTACTCAAACATATATTTTCTCCTGCCTTCACGGTGCATGTAGGTGCATAGCTATGCAGCGAACTAAACACATATTTGTATGGACTGAACAAATGAAATATAATGTGTTAATTGGTGAGCTTTAGAGGTGCTGGTAGGGAGATTTTGTTATCGTTGGACAGGCGAGCTGCTTCCCCGTTTCCAGTCTTTATGCTATGCTAGGCTAACAGCTGCTGGCTATAGCCTCAACCAACTCTATGCCAGAAAGTGAAGAAGCATATTTCCCTAAATGTTGAACTATTACTTTAATTATTTTACTTCCCCATAGGAAGTACAACACAGTAATTAATTTAGTGAAAATGCATATAGGCCTAATCCACAAGAGTAAAAGTAAAAATAGCAAAATACATAACATCAAAAGTTATTCTAACAGTGAATTAGAATGTTGTATTAACAATTAGCCTCAGACAGCTAGTATAATGGCTAGCTTGGTTAGCACTAATTGTTTGCATAAAAACTAAATCACAAATCACAAAAGTGCTATAATAAATAGAGATAGTAATGCCTATAGATAATGCTCAAACAGGGGGATTTGAAAAGTTGATCACTGACGATATTTGCTTAGTCACAGATTTGACAAATTGGTGGATGTAAACCGCAAACGCTGCAGAATTGTGCTAATAGTTGTTGCTACTAGCAACAGAATGTCCAACTCCAACCAACTGGTGGTGGCAGAGTGTCTTTATCACAAAATGTTTGTTCATGTGCTGATGTAAAATAAGAATATCACCAGATATATTATAAAATTTGTATTATTTTCAATACTGGACTAGTGGCTGCTGTGGTACTTGAGCTTGTGGCGTTTTTATTACAAGACATCCTCTGGTTCCACTCAGGCAGCCACAGCAGCGGTGTTTTTAACTGTTCCCATGTTGCCCTCCTCTGATTCGGATGTGAGGTAGACCGTGGCCAGCACTGATTCACTTCATCTATCACGGAAGCAGCACTTGAACTTGGTTCATTCTCAGCAGTTTAGAGAGGAGGCTCCCAAGGCAACTTTGTGTGTGTGTGTGTGTGTGTGTGTGTGTGTGTGTGTGTGTGTGTGTGTGTGTGTGTGTGTGTGTGTGTGTGTCTTGAGAGGAAGTGAGACTGGGAATAAAGAATAGAGCAGCAATGTGAACTGTGTTTCCTGCTGTTGGCACGGTAACCCTGGGAGCATTCCACCCGCCACTCAATCCAGGGAAAGGGTTATCACCATGGAGATGGCATTTGGCTGGTCTGGTCTAAAGTGAGTGTGTGTTCATAATCACAGAGATGGAGAGGGGGAGTAGCCTATTTCATGTGATATCAGGTTAAAGTTTAAACTTTATTTGTCCCAGTGGGCAGTTAGTTTCACTGCAAGTATTAAAAATAATAATACATAAAAATATAAGGCTGACATACATAACAACATGCACTTGCCAATGCAGTAATGATTACAGTAATATTCTTATTAAAAAAATAACTTACAAACCTATATACTTAGTGGAAAAACAAAAAATCAACAACATTTAGCTTGTTCAAAGGGTCAAAAAGCATGTTTTTCAAAGATATTTTCAATGTAGTTGTAAGTCACATTACAAATTTAAATATATCTAATGACTTTGTGTCATACAAAGTGTCATTTAGAAAATTAAACAAATTATAGTAATAGGTTTAATGTAATTGAGCAGTCCAATTAAATGCCTGATCATAACTCAACTGAGTTATCACCAATATCTACTAAATTGCGTTTTCAAGCATCTTTCCCAGCCTTGTGTGTGTTCCCACGTGTGCATCCATGTATATGTGTGTGAAGAAGTCTGCCCAGTGCCTGAAGCAGAAATAAACATGAAATCGGTGTCTATATTTACACAGATAATTTTACACACAGCGGACAGCCAATTTCACAGAGCAGGAGTGTGTGTGTGTGTGTGTGTGTGTGTGTTTAGGAAGTTGTTATGTTCACACTATTCAACTTCTCTGGAAGACTGGAAGAAGCAGTCCCTGTGAACTGAATCCACTTGAATCCACTGAGGCATACGTGCACACCCACACACACACTCTCACACTAATGATATGCCTGACAAATTAGACACATGTATCAATGCTTGTGTGCTAATTAAACCCTTTAGAAGGGCATGTGTGCACATCCAGTGTGTATTTAACAGTTGGACGAAGGCAACAGTTGTTGTTGGACAACTGATCCTCTGTGTCTGTCCCTCTGCTCTTCCCATCATGCATGTATTTGATCAATGCCGTGAAGGCTGCTGACTCACCTGTTCCTGTAGCAGTGGGGTTGGATCAGGTTTGTGTGGTGGGCAGAGGAAAGCACTTGCAGACATAACACTCAACACACACTTACACACACCTGTTGCTCAGCCCCTAACCCCCCCTAACCCCCCCTACCCTTTGCCTGCCTTTTTCTCTCCCTAACCGAGCATCTTAGAGGAATACAGTAGTTTTTGGGAGGTTATAGGTTAATCAGCTAGCCAATTAAAAGATAAGAACAATGACATCAAAATCATCCATGTGTCCTTATTAGATCACATGATATGGGTCCCATCAGCAATTATTTTCAGTAGTCCATTTTTTTTATTAATGTAAATAAAAAATGTATTAATGTAGTTCAACAGTTTGAATTTCAAATGAAAAGAAGCATTTGGATCATAATTGAAAAAACAGATTGTAACAGTATCAGACAACAGTAATTTGACCTGTTACTCAATTTGGAAGTGATAGCAGGTTTAAATCCTGCTATCACATTCGTCTACATTCAGATCATGGCCTATACCGTAATGCTTAATCTGTCTGTACAATAGGGAACTAAGTAAAAGGGCTGCACATTTAACTTTAAAAAGTTAGTTTTTTTTCTTTTATGTGGCCTGTAGTTTAATTGATTTTAATCATGAATTGTGATTAAAACTATAAAAATAATTGATTTTTTGACAGTGGAGCAAGCTGTTAACACAACATTGACATATTATCACCTTTATAAAGTTGATACGGCGAATATGTTAGCAAACAGTTGCCTATTTACACATCCAGCAGACACAGAGCAACATTAACATTCATTTGAAGTCATATTTCTGGCCACCTGAGGAATGTAAGTCCAATATTCACTAGGCCTGTCACGATAACTGCTTTTGTTGGATGAAAATTTTGTCCCAGAAAAAATTGCGATAAACAATATTATTGTCATTTTAAGATCATTTTATGCCACTGATATAATGATAATATAATACCATAATAATGCAAGTACACCCTTTCAAAGAGTGATGAAATTATAAGCTGCCTGAGCTCTGCCCATGGTGAAACTCAGACACAGGGAGCAGACGACGAGAGGTCAGAAGCACTGTGACCAGAAATGACAGAAAAACGTGTCTCAGAATCAGCATAGTTTTTTTTAAGTTCATTCATCTTAGGTGCCGTGGAAAAAAAACGCTCAGGCGTTGCGCCCAAGTCTTATAATGTAGGTAAAACCCTGCTGTTTATTTTGGCATCAGGTTGGCTAAAATGTTGGTGACATTCTTATCCAAATAAAAACACATGTAAACACAACAGGCAATATCGTACGATATATGGACATGACCTTGATAATTTTTCTGACCTCAATAAGCCGATAAAGTAATTATTGTGATAGACCTAATATTCACATTCTTTTTAGCTTTGTTTTGGTCTCCAACTCCAGAGGGAAATATCTGGCTCTTTAGCTGCTAAATGCTCCACTATGTTCACCAGCTAGTCACTAACTGCATCTGTCTGCATTTTAGTACTGGGTAGGTAGCGTACAGTGGGTTTATCAGAGCTTTTTTGCTGAAAACAGCTGCTTGCTTCAGCTGGAAACAGGGTTTAAAAGACTGTACCAAAACAGTAAAGTTGCAGTCCAAAAAAATCTAAACAATGAGCAATCACTACGAGTGTCCCCTTTCACATTACAGATAGTCATTTCATCTATTGTTAATATAAAAATATTGAACAAAATATGATATATACAATATAATATAACAACATATTACCTTGAAGAACTTGAACATATAACCTTGAAGAACTTGAACAACAAAACTGTTATTTTTTTCTTATCCAGTTTAAGTTGAATAACTAACTAAACTAAACTAAAATTCCAGGTTATTACAATACAAGTCCTATCATTGTAGCATTTTATATAGCATATTAACAAGTCCTTATGCATTTGGGTGGCAGCCAAACTGACCCACACTTCACTGCTGACCTTATGGATTATGGACCCCATTGGGAACAGTTTGTCCCACAAGTTGTTTTCATGTCACCTGAGCAGACTGCAGCTACTGTCCCACATACCGTAGTAGAACATCTCCGAATCTTTAAAGGAGCTGACTCCCACTCCATCCTCACAGTCTTCACATCTTGGTAAAGAAGCAGCCTTTTGCTGTTGTGCCAGCTTAAGTGACAAATATTTTAAAAGCTGGAGTGAAGTTTAACACTCAAGATTGAGAAGGTGGTTTTAGGACCAAGCGGAGACTTTTTGAGAGGGCAGGGTTGCACTGACTGTCAGTCAGACAGGAAAAGAGCACACAGCTGCCCAATGGCATCTGTTCTGGCTCCCTTTACACACACTCACAATTACACACTTACATGCACACACATATCTCTTTATAGAGAGATTTATGATATCACAAGTGCATCGCTATAGTTGATGAGGTAGTGCAGAGGAAGTGGTGGGAACTCACTTTCAGTGATTGGATTGAGCAGCAGAGACAGGGAGAGAGAGAGAGAGAGAGAAAAAAGAAAGAGAGGGATGAGGGATTCAACATGACACGAAAGGCTGGTGAGATGGGAGTCTAACGTGCTCATTGTTGATAGACACAAGATAGTGATTGTATAATGTTTCCTCCTGCAGCACGGAGGTGAGAAGTGGCCAGAAAGAAGACAATGTGTGTGTCAGCATCAGTGTGTGTGTTTGTGTGGGATCGGTATGTGACCCTGGCTTTAGTACAGGGTCCAGTTGTTCCAAAGTATTCAGTAGGGCGTACAGGAAGCTGAGAGGAGTTACCCTAAAATCCAAGGTGACTCACTTATTTTTCTTTCACACACATGGACACATTCTGAATGCAGAACAGTTTACAAAGTGATGAAATGCATACTGAAACATGGATCACAAGGATAGCAGAAACAGGGACTCAAATGGAGTGAATGTGCACTAGAGGGCACTAGACTCTCCATCTGTGCTGCTCAGAAACACAACCGCAGTGGAATCTGTGCTTACTGCGCCAACAGCTTCTAAGATTGGTTTCCTTTTCTTTGACAGTCAGTGGCAAGCAGCATTGATATACATGGTATACTATGTGTTAACAGTTATATGGCAGACATTTGGTGTAGTGCCTTAGTCTTGGAAGGATTTTAGTTGGACAAGTTTAAAATAGGTCACGCCCATCTGTTCTGAGGGATCCCCTCTTGCACTGTCAGTCTTCAGGTTGGTGTTGCTTGGCACTAAAGGGGTACTGGCCTGATCTGGCATAGCTGGGAGAAAGGACAGACTCTGGGCTTCCTGGCAGATGGAGGATGTTGTATTTGCAATTTATACACTTGTCTATTTATACTCACTGTAATTAGCTATTACCATATATGCTAATTGACCAAGGGTGCAAATATGTTTACATTTTTTCTTCCAAGCTTGCTTTATCTATAATAATTCAACCACAACTACTACATTTTAATTTTGCACCTGTGTATCAGAAGCATCAGGAAAAAACCTAAATCCTACTGATGGCTTTAGAGTCTTTTGGCAGGTGTCAATCAAGAGTAGAGCTAAAACGATAAGGTGATTCATTGATTAGTCAAATGACAAAAAGTAATTGCCAACAATTTTGTATATCAAATTTCTAGTCCCTGTTTAGATGAGGATTTGCTGCTTCTCTTTGTTTATGTCATTGTAAACGGAATATCTTTTAGTAATGGACTGCAGAGCTGATACAATCAGCTGATTAATCAATTAGAAAAAACAATCAACTGACAGAACAATAATCAGCAACTATTTTGAAAATAGATTAATCATTAAGTCATCTTATTGTAGGCTGGGATGAGCACTTTTTTATTATCTGACATTTTATAGACTAATAGCTTTATCGGTTATTTAAAAAAATCATTAACAATAATTGCTCTAGGAAAAAGGGAAAGCTGCTTTAAGTCTCCCAACAAGTCCGGGGAAATAACTGTATGTCAACAGATATAACAACAGGTGCTTTGCCCGCTGATTCATCACTCCATCCCAAACTGCCTCTATGAAAATATTTACGGGTTACTTGTCCTTTCCACTCACGCTGATGCACCAACCCAAGCTTCCTGTCTGCAGTAAAATTATTTCAATCAGACTCACTTTGAGTTGTAACTTCCCACTGGCTAAAATTAGTCAAAGGCAGGGATTGAGGAGGGCTCAGATCCTGCAAAACACTGCACACAGATATGCAACATGTCTGAACCCCCTCCCCACCCCCCACCCTAATGCTCAGGACAGCCGGTTTGCCGTGTGTGTGTTGCCAGACCCCGGCATGGCTCATGTTTCTGAGTGCAGTTTGTCAGAGCCCAGCTTGGAGCTGCAGGCACCAGTGAGACTACACCAAATAAATACATCCAGAGCTGACAGGGGGAGACCAGAGGTTTTCTACCCCAGAGAGACGCTGCTGTTTTGGCTGCGAATGGCCATTAAACAGTCCAGTACCATGGTTCTGCCTCCCGGCCTTACAGTAGTGCGGGAGTCTTAAGGAACATCTCTTTGCACAGATACATTGCTGGATTACTGCTTTGGGAGCTTGTACATACGAGTGGAGCCTGGAGGAGAGAAATTTTGTGAGTGTGAGTGATTGCCAAAGGGCGTTTTGCCTGAAATCACACACATGCTTTCCTGAGGTGTTCGGCCATTTTTTTGGTTACTAGATATCTGAGCTGTTAGGTGGACATCTTTACTGGAGTCCACTCGATTTCCTTTCAGCAATTGTTTGGTTGCCGGGCAAGCTGGTCTGTCTGTAGTCGCCGTGTCAGTAGCCGCACCGGTGGCCGTGTCTGGTGGGGGGTTGCGTGTCTCAGCCCCCACCATGATGATCAAGGAGACATCGTTACGCCGGGACCCTGACTTGAGGGGGGAGCTGGCTTTTCTGGCCAGGGGGTGTGACTTTGTCCTCCCCTCACGCTTCAAGAAGAGACTCAAGTCCTTCCAGCAGCAACAGGTCAGTTGGTGCAATAAGCAGGATGGACAGGGTGCAAGTTTGGATGTGCACGCAAAATGCAAACTCATGAGAAATATGAAGAAGTTAGACACACAAAAAATATACTCAAATCCTTATAGTTTATAAATGTATATCTCTTTCTTCCTTTGTTTCTCTCTTTTACACACACGTTCTCGACACACATAAGCATACACAGATGTTCATATATTATATACAGTAGATTCATCATGTTGCTCTCATACACACACAGAGTGACATGCCAGGGACAACAAACTATTCTCAGGCAGATACCAGTAGGGTATTAATAGGGCAGGAGGTGCAGGAATAGAGTGATAGAATGAACTCTGTGAAGGAGAGTAGGAGGGGGCGCTACAGCTGTCCTGCTCAGTACACACAGTATGGAGGCCCTCGAGAAGACACACACCAAACACACCAGGCACCAGGGAGCTCCTGCTCGAACACACCGAGTAGTTTTGTTTGAAGCAGTGTTAAATTCTGGTTTCAGGTCTTTTAATTTCACTGCGAGAAATCTGTAACTTTTCACATCGGTTTTGACATGTTCTCACCTTATCACTGCTGGTAGTGTAAATTCTTGTCTTGTGAATTAGATAATGGAGTATGCTGATCTTCTTAAGGACAGTCCACAATGTATGGGTGCATTTTTTACATGAAGTTACATGAAGTGAGTCTTGTGTCGGGTCTCTAATAGAGATGGCTGGAAATTATTGAAGCATTTTTCCTCTCCCTCTTTCCTGCTCACCATTTGATTAGTAAAGAAAGCAATCTAAAATATTGGATATATTGTGAAACAATAAATAAATATTTTTGAGGACAACAATTTTCAACCAGTTCTTCCCAATCTAAGACAAATTATACTACTTTCTCATGCATGCATTAATGCATACTACCCAGAAGGCCCTTTTTTTGTAATTAATTTGGTTACTTTTGTAGCGCTCATTTAAATTCTTTATCGATGTGTATATATGTGCACAGAATTTTACTGCTGAAAGGGCTTAAACAAACCATCATAAATAAAGTAGTACTGTTGACATGTGTGCTGTTTAATTTGCCTTATTAGTTAGTTAAGGTTCCAGCGATTAGGATAAATTAAATTAAGCCCAACATAGTCCACCTGGAGCTTTTCTTGCCAACCATTTCAATCAGTTTCAAGTGCTGACTGCTTTGCAGTTTCCTGACTAACTTTGTGACTGAGAGATTGTAAAACAAGTCTGTCGTTCCACCACATCCCTTACATGGGTCCTTGAAGTGAAGTTGTGTCTTAGTTCTGGGGAAAATACTTATTTTCTTTCCCATTAAAAATGAATATGGAGTTGAAAAGAAAGTGATTTATACATTAATAATGTTTTTATTTTTAATTGTAACTGATTACAGATTAATAGAATTTCAAATACGAGGTGTAAAATGGCCACCACAGGAAATCACCCCAGCCCTGCTTGTCGATTCCCACACATGATCTCTGTTCTCTCTTTTCAGGTCCAGTCCAAACCAGAGAAGAAACCAGGCACACCTCCACCAGCCCCCGCCCTGGCCACAACCGCACCCGCCCCCACACCGCGTTCACCCAGCCCTCCTCCGGCTCCAGTGATAGTCACCCCTCCTCCCCCTGCCATCAACATTCCCAGGTTCTACTACCCCCGTGGGCTCCCTGCCATGGGCCCGGCCACCAACCACGATGCAGCCATTGCTGCCATTGAGACGGCCTTCACTGAGTTTGAGGAGGAGAAGGCTGACATATATGAAATGGGCAAGATCGCAAAGGTTAGTAGTTTGTCAACAAACATTACAATGATCATAATTCTAGAAACACCCTTTAATTCTGTTTTTAATTTTAACCTGATTTTAAGTATAATACAAGCTTAAAAGATGAACATATTAGCATCAACATTTACTTGCAGTAATATGTAGGATTAACATCAATGTTTTCATGTTTCATCTTGAAGCTAGGATTTATTCCATGAACATTTTCTGGAAACAGTTTCATTTCTCCAGAAATCATTACACACACAGTGGCCTGGGTGATACATTGCTGTTTTTGTATGCTGCCACTCCTTTCTAAGCAGTGTGATCACAGATTCTAGGAAACAAACACTGTTGTGAAGTACAGTACAGTACATGAATGTTTTTCAGGGTAAGGTAATGGTAGTGTTACTTGTGTTTCTGTTCAGGCATGCGGGTGTCCACTTTACTGGAAGGCCCCCATGTTTTACTCAGCAGGTGGCGAGAGGACGGGCTTTGTCTCTGTTCACTCCTTCATTGCAACCTGGAGGAAGTAAGACAGACCTCATGTTCATATAAGTCTTAGAAATATGATATCATAACTCTAATCAGGTTATGATATTAAACATCTACCAAAACCTCTCCTCTCCACTGCTCTCCTTTCCCCTCCTCTCCTCTAATCTTCTCTCCTTCAGATTGTTGCATAGTTGCCACGATGATGCATCAAGGTTTATTTACCTGCTAGCCAAACCCAGCTGTAACTACCTGGAGCAGGAGGACTTAATTCCTCTACTGCAGGTAAATGTCTTATCAACAACAACTCAAACATTACAAAATCTCTGTGCTGCCCTCTATATTGACCACAAATTTGTCAAAATCATGTTTTTTTCTGTTTCTTCCTGTTTGTCTGATTAGGACATAGTGGATACACACCCTGGGCTCACATTTCTGAAGGATGCACCTGAATTCCATTCCCGTTACATAACAACGGTAAATGGCATGAAAAATAATATCAGCTGTTTATATGTTTTATTGTAATAGTGTATTTTAGAGTAAGTTTATGATAAGATCACTACCATTCAGTCTCAAGCTTTTACTAGTCAGCTGAGTAGGCTGTAATGGAGCTGTGGCTTCTTATCTATTATCCAAGTATAATTAAAAAATGTACAGTATTATATAAGAATACAGCACAAAAAAGCAATCAGTGACCTAGGCTGAACATCAGACACATTATTAATGTTGTCATAGTAGTCACACTTGATGTATTTGAAGAAACACAGTTGAAAATCAGGTTATAAAATATTATATAGATTCAACTGTCCAACATGTACTAAACCGTTAAAATAAGATCCAGCTAGAACAGCTACAACAATAAAATGCTACTTACATGTTAATGCATCAGTAATAATAATCAAGTAATGAACTATAATAATATACCGTAAAATTTAATTTAGTTTAATTAAAAGCCAAGTCCCAATTAAACGCCGTTCACTTTTACTGTCCGGTCTGGCTACATATTTTGACAAATAAATGCAGATCTCAATTAGACACCGGGTCTGGTTCTTATAGAAGTTCTTTGGACATATAAAACCTCTTAGAGCCCACCGGGCTGCTTGCTTGAGCTAGTTCAAAGCTGCTTAGATCACACATACAAATATAAATCTTTAAACTTTTGTCAATATGGACATGCTACATCGTTAGATTGGTTAGATTCTCCACAATTCAATCGTTCAGTTCATTTTACGGAAACCATGAGCACCAAAGTGTAATTAATTAATTCAGATTTACCGGCATAGTAAACAAGAGATATGGAAAATAAGTGGTGACTCCCTACCTTCAAAGCGGTCATAAAGTCAGAATATGTGTCCATTCCTTGATTACTTATATTCCTTTAGTCCGTAAGGGACCACTGATCAAAATAATCAAAAAGGTTTTTCATAAAAATTAATCCAAGTTGAAATAACTATGGTAGCCTTTGACTTTCATTCTTTCTAAGGTAGGCTACCGGTATTTTGATACGGGTCTCTCTCTCTCTCTCTCCTCTCCCTGTGCATCGGAGCTCCATCAAATGAATGATTCCTAATTGACATGTTATTCAATTTTGTTATTCAAAATTTATTCAAATTTTTATACAAATAATATTCATACTGGTTTAAATTTGCTGAGCAAGAGTTTTGTGTGAAAGGCCTGTCCCATATAGACGCCTGTCCCAAAAATATGCAGGTTGAGTTCAGTTATTGAAACAAATAAAAGCCCGGGCTATTAATTGAAGTTTTACTGTAACACCCTGAAAGTGTTCATTAATAAGTAGTTTTACTTTTGATACTTGAAGTAAATTTTGCTGATGATAAATTTTTGAATGGACTTTTACTTGTAATGGTGTGTTTTTACATATTGGTGTTGTTACTTTTACTGAATACTTTTTCCACCACTACACTGTGCAAAGCATGAAATAGTCAAAACTATCACAGTCAGATTGGTGTTAAATATCAGTGCCCTCTCAGAATTTACTCCTCCTACATTGTCAGCAGAACTGCTTCTGTGCACATCTAGTTACTGTGCAGACTTTGTGTATGTGGGTGTCTATGGATGTGTATGTGGATCGGGACAGCTGCAACACGTGCTTTAGAAGTCGAGGTTTTGCTGTGTAGAAGTGCAGAGATGCAGAGAAGTCCGTGGTCTGGTGCGTCAGTGTGCAGTGACATCACGGAAACACTGATGCCCCCTACAGCCCGCTACAGCAGAGGCCCCCAACCTTCCACGTGCCCATATTAAGACTCTTCCTTCAGTTTAGGCCAGTTGACCTGCTATTGTAGTAGCCCTGGGAGGTCCATGTACCAGGAAATGGGTGCTAATCTGCTCTTTACTAAGCCTAAGTGTTGTATTTCAGGCACAGGGAGCCCGGACCCCCTTGTTTCCATTGTATGCTAAAGACCTGTCTTACTCATATTATGAATGAGGACAACAATGTCATGCATTGTTGGTAGGTCTCCCTCATGGCAAGATGAGGAATGTGAGGAATATGTTTAAGTCTGGATGACAGGGCTTGCATAGGTCCCATGTGAGTTTCATGCTATTTTCATAGACTGAAAGCAGAGTCCATCCAGCCTGACAGCTCCCGTCAGAGTGTCAGCCTTTTTAGATTCCCATTAGCCAAAACTAACACATATAAAAACGTTTCATACCCTCTGCCATCTCTCAGCTTAACTCTGGAAAGGTGACAATAGCACATACATTATAACTTATTTTAAAATAATTTTAACTTGTGGCCTTTTTTTATTTATTTCTGTTTTGTATTTATGATGTTTTCATGTGCTTTTATCTTGTGTTTTGTGTTTCACTGCCTCGCAACCAATTTCCTTTTGGGGACAAATAAAGTGATTGATTGATTGAGAACAGCAGAGGCAAATGTCAACATAATTCTCTACTACATTATTATGTACCTCTTACGTGCAATTCTTAAAGACCTAAAGACTTTATAATTTAGTCTGAGTGTATGTGATAATCCTTTGTGTGCCTCACTGTTGTGTAATTGTGTTGATTCTTTTGTGGCGCTATTTTATCAAATGAATTTCATAATTCAATTTAATTTGACATTTCTTCTCTCCCTATTGTAGAATGATTTCACTCATGCTAATCAGTACCATTTGGAAACTCTGTTGTCCTAGGTGATCCAACGGATATTCTACGTTGTGAACCGTTCGTGGACGGGTCGTATTACCATGATGGAGCTGCGCAGGAGCAACTTCCTACAGACCTTGGCCCTGCTGGAGGAGGAGGACGACATCAACCAGATCACTGACTACTTCTCCTACGAACACTTCTATGTCATCTACTGCAAGTTCTGGGAGCTGGACACTGACCATGACCTCTACATTGACCCTAAAGACCTGGCGAGATATAATGACCATGGTAAGAACAACTCAAAAGAGCAGGGGGTTTATAACTGAAATACATCTATACCAGACACATTTGGGTTACAAAAATTAAAAGTACATCAGGAAAGAATTTAGGCCTTAAGGCAAAACAAATATTGTTTCAAAATCAAGAACATAACATTTATGGCCGATGACATGAAGTATCTAAGGATAGAGGGTGTTGTATGCTGTACAGAATGTAAAGCCCCTTGAGGCAAATTTGTGATTTGTGATATTAGGCTATATAAATAAAACTGAAGTTGGAGCTGTATTTTTTGGTTTCATTGATTTTATATGGATTGGATGCCAGTAAAGAATCAGAAGCAGACTGTCTTTTGATTTGGTACATTCATTTGCTTATTTTCCATTTGTTGGGCCCCCACTTGCTTGTGCAAAAATCAACAGCTGTTTGTCCTATGTTTAACACTTTCATGCTGTATGATGTAAAATGGATTACAACTGCATTATATGACCCACTTAGCCAAAATTTAATTCGCTGACTCAGTACTTACGCAAGTGATTGTACTGTATGCGTAACGGTTTACAACAGTACCCATTTGTTTCTATGTCTTTGAACAAAATCACATTTGCTTATTTTTCTCTCGACTGACAGCATCCTCAAACAGAATCATTGAAAGATTGTTTTCGGGGGCTGTTACTCGGTAAGCGGGAACACACACATAAACAAACATAGAGGAGCTGATTACTTCAAAATAATGGCAGTATTGAATGTGAATTGCTCTGTCTCACTTGTTTCCAGGGGTAATGCTGTGCAGAGAGAAGGCAGGATGAGCTATGCTGAGTTTGTCTGGTTCCTTATATCTGAAGAAGACAAGAAAAATCCCACCAGGTAATATACATATGCTTCGTTCTGTGTGATTGAGCAGCCATTTGAGTATTTTTTCTCTCTGAATGTGACTAATATGCTAAATCCCAGCCAGATGTCACATGCTTTATTTGCAAATGCACTTTTTCCACTGTGTTTGTGTCTGTATGTAGTGTGTAACTCAGTGTGCATTTGTCATTTCTCTCTCCAGTATAGAGTACTGGTTCCGCTGCATGGATGCAGATGGCGATGGTGTCCTGTCCATGTTTGAGTTGGAGTATTTCTATGAGGAACAATGTGAGAGGATGGAAAGGATGGGCATCGAACCTCTGCCCTTCCAGGATTTGCTCTGCCAGATGCTTGACCTGGTCAAACCTGAGAGCCAAGGTTAGTGCCAGTATTAGCTCACCCTTAGTGTTTTTCTTCCTTTTTATAAATGTTATTTTTTATTGCTCTTTATTGGAAAGCCGCACCCTACCATCATCCTTTTCACCTTGCTAAAATGTGTTTTTTTCCAGGTAAGATAACCCTTGGTGATTTGAAGCGCTGCCGGATGGCTCACATATTTTTTGACACCTTCTTCAACCTGGAGAAATACCTGGACCATGAACAGAGAGACCCATTTGCTGTGCAAAAGGTGTGAATGTGCATCTCTTATATGTAATGTTCAGCTACTGTATATTGCAGGAGCTGTCAATTTGAAGGGGAATAAGGGGTGCTGATTCCTTGTTACAAAAGAGAAAATTCAAAAATAATGTGTGAATAAGTGTGAAGCAGCACACAGTTAAAAAAGGACACAATTGATGACTAGTATTTTTCTTGTTGTCTTTTGAGATGATAGAAATATAATAACATTTGCCTACTACTGACTGACTGTAGATATGTTTATATTAAACCCTGAAAGCTCACACCACTCTTCAGCACTGTATTTATGCATGCCGGTGCCCTCAAACCTTTCAAAATACTACAGTGTCTGGGCTTTAAATATTCTTTTTTTTTAATCTAAGAAATTACTTGGAAATGAAAAACAACTCATTCCACACACAATTCGTCCATTATCAGTAGAACTATTGGGTTTTGATAGATCCTCCACACTTAGAGGTGCAATGTAATTGTATAGTTTTAAAGCTACTTCCCTTTTTGTGCCTTTATTTTATTTCGTAAAAAAATACGAAATTCTCTTACTTTACTTTTGTGAGTTTTTGTCGATACCTTTTTAAAATACAGATTTTTGATGTGCTTGTGTTGTTCCAGGACATTGATAGTGACGGTCCAGAGCCATCTGATTGGGATAAATATGCCTCAGAGGAGTACGAGATACTGGTGGCGGAGGAGACTGCAAATGAACAGCTACATGAGGGGTATGACACAAACACACATACTCACACTTACATACATGCCTATTAATCTTTTTAATAGGCTGAGTTCTCTGCAGCTTTCCATGCATTTAAAGAAGACACCCCTTTTAGAATTTGTAGATTAGCGTGATTGTCAAGACAATAAAAGTATAAGGTGTATTCTGCAGCAATTAACCAGTTCTACTATGTGTGTTGTGCTCTCAGGTCATTTGATGATGACTATGAATCCGAGGAGCTTCAAGTCCCTGGAGAGATTGGGAATAAAATGGAAAAACTGGTCATATCAGACCTGTCAGCATAAAACTCCTTCCTTGAAATTCCTGGTGATAGAAGGTCCCTTTGGATGGATGCATCAAAAAATACATGGATGTAAAGACAGAGAGAGAAAACGATTTTGGCATCTGTTTTTCAAAGACTTTGGAGTCTCCTCAGAATGGACTCATCAGTTTTTGTGCGTGTGTGACCGTAAACCAGTACTGTTCTGTATCTGGTGCAATAATGCATCTGTATTCATACAGAAAACAATGTCACTGCCTCCAGCTATCCTCTCCATCTGAGAGAACAAAGCCAATGATGGGGGAAGAAGTGAACAATAAGCTCTAAAAGGAATCAAGAAAAAAAACTGTAAAATAATGTAATTACCATTGTGAATTCTCTACTGACAATCCTGCCAGAAGACAATCACCTGAATTTTCAATTGTCACTGTGCTAAAGGTAGATAGACAGGTACACTGTCAGTTACACAAATAGACTCCTAGTTGGAGAAACAGGGAGACAGAAACAGATAATTATAGTGATAAGCACTGCCACCGTCAGCAAACAGTCAGCTACTCAATTGTGATACATACAGACAGACACTGCCATCAGAAACCTGCTGCGTGTGCAGCTTGTCACTGTTTTCCTTGTAAAGGAAGTAGTTAAAGCTCCAGTCCCTTCAGGGAGGAATCATGAAACAGTTTGGGTGATTGTAACAGCACCTCTCTGTGGCCAGTCTGTGCTACTGGATGCCACTGTCATGCACGATGCACAAAGGCTGGCCAACCTTTCCAAGAGGGAGTTCAGTTCACCACTCCACCTCTGGACTCCCTTTGCAATCATATGTCAATCCTGGAAAAAGTCTGACTACATGGACTCATTGCATTAATTCTCAATTGGGTCACAGTGAGATGTATGCACATAAAATGATGCATGTTGACAAACATATCAAACTCTCTGGTAGAGTTGCCCACACATTTCCACCGGTAAAATTTGTAATAACGCAATAGATACGCATAAGAACTGTAAGTTGTCACTCTCATGGAATTATCCAGCACAACCCACTGTATGTTTTCTAACATCCTTGTTGACTGTGTACAGTACCTGGTAATTACCTTGATCTGTTTTTGTCATTTATGCCAAATTGTCATATACCATTTGTTTATGAAACTTTCTGATGTCCATTCTCCCTATAACACACATACCAAACACACCACTAAGGATGCCTCTTAAAGGGTCAGATCACTCAAATTATGAAAAGATATATATTCTCACACCTCAAGTGGTATTTAGCCTGCAGATAGTTTTGGTTTTATTTGCAGAAGTTTTATTAAATCTACCTCTGAGATTTTTGCCTCAGCCACAGTACAATGGAAATGAATGGAATTTCATTTGTGACCCTTACAACATTGAAACATTTTTAAGTGGAGCTCCTTTCTACCAAAAAAAGTCTTTATGTAAACTCCTGACAGTGAGGTCTGTGAATTATCCACAGTAGGTACATAGGTTCTGGGACGATGAGTTGCTGTTGAATTTTTTGAAATGTCATTTTTCAATGCTATAAACACCAGCATACTTCCTTTCACCTTTATTATATTGAAATGGAGGCAGAAATCTCAGAGATGCATATCTTACAACCTGGGTAAATGAAGTCCAAACTATTTGGATAGAAACACTAACTGATATTTTGTCTTTTAACTTAGGTGGACTGACCCTTTAACACCATTATTTACTGTGCTGCACTCACAGGGACAGGTGCAAGTGTGTACACTGCCCTTACTGTAATAGCTAGGAGCATGTGTTTGCTTATAAATCACTGATAGAGGGGTTTGTTTTAGGAGCGTGTGATGTGTAGCTCTCAGTTTCAGGCTGTTTATATGTCGTAGTTGTTGCCATGGGGATGTGTTCCCGGAGTCTGTGTGTATGTGTGTGTGTGTGTGTGCGCGCGCGCTTGTATAACTCTTTAATTAGGAATGGGACAGCTCTTGTCCACAATGGCTTCAAATTCACTGGCATATACCTCCTTTACTGGCACTTACTGTACACAAACACACACAGAGACACAACACACTATAGTTTCTATTGAAAGGAATAATGAGAGCTTGTGGATGCTGTAAGGCCTAAAGGACCTTGAGTTTCCTCCTGCTGCTCTATTGCCATTGTAAATGTGCCTGACTGTGTATTAAAATATATTATTATAATAATAATAACAGTAATAATAAGCCATTATAGATATAACGGCTTTGATTTTTTATGTATTTTGATGGTTTGTATTGCTGTGCCACTGTGTGGCTCGGAATAGGGGGGTAAATTATGCTAGATGTGTGTATGTTTGTGTGTTAGATGCACGGTGGATTTCATCAGCAAAAGAGGGGAAGTCCTCTGGAGGACTGATCTGACAATCACAAAAATAGGAGATACATCTCATATGAAGACCTCTGAGACTGATGTTTCACTGTTGTGGTCACACACACACACACACACACACTCACACACTGTCAAGGAGACCCGCTCATCCAGACAGTATTTAAGAAGAACTGTTGAAGGCAAGTGGATGTCTCCGGTTGATAACTTTCTGGCTCTATGTAAAGTGTCCTGGTGCTCACACATGCAGCATCAGGCAAGGACAGAAGCCATGCAAGACTTTTACTTTGAAATTATATCTCCACTGTGAGAGGTAGAGAGAAAACTTTTACTTTGATGTACTTCCTCTGTGCAGAGGAGACTTGAGTAGGCTGAGATGTGTTCAAATCTTGATGGTTATTGTATTGGCATGGTTTTCTTTCCGTCCATCAGTTTCTTTCTTTCTTTCGTCCCTTTTCTATGCCCTGTCCCCTGTCATTTGTTGCTTTTGTCTGAAGTTTAAAAGTTTAAATAAAGATGTTTCAAGAATATAAATTCTCCTTGAAGATTTTTTAGTTACCCACAAAAACATCTCTCTCACACACATGTTCATTATCATTCCCTCCTTGTTTATACACACTGTGTACTGTAAGTGTGTTTGTCTGCACTGGTGCCCAGTAGAGTGTACTTTACACTCTTTTGAACTACTGAGTGACTGTGACTGGCACACATGACGTAAGCAGGCCTATACTGAATCACTGTGGCTGGTGTCACTATTGTCATGACAATCATGGACCAACACAGGAAGTGTCTGGTGAGTGTGGCACATTGTTGATCTTTTGGCAGAAAACATTTAGGAGAATCCCAACAGCAGCCAATGATCCCACATTGACTAGTCTCATATACAGTATATCATAGTCCATGTCATGTTGTTCAATTCAATTGTGTAACTTTCCAAGTGGGATGCATACTGATATTGGTTATAACATCAGTCAGCTAATTAGCTATTAGTACCTTTCTCTCATTGCTAATGGCCTTCACCCTCTCCATCCAGCTTGCACTGACATCTTTGCTGGTGTTTGCCCTCGCCATGACAGCAGTGTTGCCTGGGTCTCTGTGCTATTACTCCAACCTTGGAGCAGTTGCCACTGGATACCTCTCATGCTACTTGCTACAAGTAACCTTACTGGGCAGTGGTGTGTGTCCAGACCCAGCAGCAGCCAAGTGGTACCATCTGGCACCACTGACCTCTTCACTAGTGCCATCATCCTTATCCTTTCTCTCTTTGTCCTCACCACACGGACAGGACAGGCCAATAACAGAGCCTGAGAACTTCAAATGAGATGCTGAAACCTCCATAAATATCCAAAAATGTATCTGACATAATCAATGCCTACTCCAATAAAATGGAACAATGTCGTCTTAGCTCTTTACATATTGATCACTTGTACTCACTTTATTAAGGACATTTTGGTCCTCAGACCTTAATCAGGTCAAATTCAGAGCCATGATAGCGGCTTGCTTACAATGACAATGCAAACATTCTGATGTTAAACAGGTATAATATTTACCCTCTTAGTTTAGTGATGATGATAGAAAGTCAAGGGATCGCCAAAGTTATTACAATTTATCCTGAGGGGGATATGAATGTATGTACCAAATTTCATGGCAATCAGTACAATCCTAAGATATCCTGAGATATTTCTCTAAAAAAACATTAAGTTCAACCAGTCAGCCTAATGGTGGCACTACAGCAAATGTCAGTTGATCACCAATCACTCATTAGTAATCATTGTCTGGGAATTATGAATGTCTGTACCAAATTTTGTGCCATACACTTTGACCTGAAGGAGACACTACGGGAGAAGTAGGGGAATCACCAATGTCATTATGACTCATCCTCTGAGCACCATAGATATCAGTAGCAAAATTCATGGCAATCCATCTGATTGTTGTTGTCACCAAAAGCCAAAAATGTCAACCTGCTAGTGGCACTAGAAGAAAAGTTAGGAAATCACCAGTAGGCTTCATCCTGTTGGGACTGTGAATGTTTGTACAAAATTTCATGTGCAAACTATTCGATAGTTGTTCAGATATTTACTGACATTGCCATCCATAGAGCAGATAGCATGGCTAAAAAGTAGCTCTTTACATATAGACTAGTTTTACTTTTAAGGCTGTGATCATCTTTTTTTTTGACTGACGACTTTCAGGTAGCAGTTTACCTCAACTGATAGCGTTTTGGGATGAAGCCATCATATGTTCTGATCTCCACACTTCTGTCTGCCAGTGTAGATTCACTCATCTTCCTACATAAAATTAATTTGTTATGAAGGACTTCACTTCTCTTACATATTTTATTAGGAATGTAATTCATGGCAAACCAAGGATGATTGTAGGCAGGAGTTTCTGCTGGGGGTTTATTGTTCTGAATACAAGGATTGTCCTGGGAATGGTGTAATAGTTGGCATGCTACCATGTTGTGATTTGTACATGAGCAATTTGCCTCCCATCGAAGGTCAGAGTTGACTGGTCATTGTTTGAAATGGCACTCTGCTTGTTTTCCATAAATGTCAGGGACAAAGTAATTACACAACCAGATCGCAGTCCCACTTCCTTGAGTCACTGACATTCCACTGCCATGATTGCCAACACCCACCACCCTATGGTGGTGTGACCTGGCCTGTGTGACGTTATGACTGGAAGGTGTTCTGTAAGTAGGAACACATGACATGATTGGCAGAGCTGGCACAAACACAGATCTCCCCTGACCACAGAACTTTAGATAAAGCTGGCTGGAAACCCTCCCGAAAAATAAAACAAGGAAGCAACTGGAACCAATTCATCTTATTAAAGAGGGAAAGACAGACAGTTGAGTCTGGGCACTGAAGGGCCTTGAATCAGACGCAGTGTCATTCTTGTTCTAGACATACAAAGGGTACCAGAAACATGAGCTTTGGATAAAGCTCCCTGGAAAAGTCCTGAAAAGAGCGAGGAAACAACTGGAAGCAATTCATCTTATCAAAGAGAGACAGAGAGATGTGCATGGGCACACGAGGATTTTGAAGTAGATGTCCTTCTTGTTCCAGACATACTAGAGATACCAGATTTATACAAAATAAGATACCAAATATCAATACCAAACATTTAAAGCCACCATACATAGATGATTTAGCCATACTAGCAGTGTGGCACTAGGGATGGCAATGACGGTCGGTTGGTCAGTCCACCACTTTGGTCTGGCCTGAAATATCTCTGCAAATATTGGACTGAAATTTTGTACAAACATTCATGATGCCCACAGGATGAAACCAAATGACTTTGTTGATCCCCTGACTTTTTCTCTGTCGCCACCAGCAGGTTGACATTTTTGGTTCAGAGTGAAATGTCTCCACTATTGGATGGACTGATTAAGTACAGTGTCCCCCTCAGGATGAATTGTGATATCTTCCAAATCTGCCACATGCCACCAAGTAGCAAAACCAAAGCTGAAAAGACAAAAGTCAAAGAAAGTTATTTTTCTGACATTACAGTTTGTGTGCCATGTTAGCACATAAGCATACAAAGGAAAAATTATTATAATATTTGTTCCTGATAATTGTCAACTAGTTTGTCATTTAAAGAGAAACATTATGTGATGTAATGTAATGTGTAATGTGTGTGTACAGTGTTTTATTGTAATAGGAGGTGATGGGACTTCAGTGAAAGAATCACAACAGCTGATCACATCTCACACACATAACAATCCCCTATCTACTTCAATGAGATGCACAATTCAGGGCATGCATATATAAACACACACACACATCACAGAAATAGGTGAAGTGAGTGTTTGATGGTCCAACCAGCTGCATTGCAAAAAAGAGAATGAGAGGGTGGGAGGGTAGAGAAAGGTTGACAAAGAGACAAAGACACTGAGGGTGAGGGAGAGAGAAAGAGAGACAGAGAGAGAAAGAAAAAGAGAGGCATGTCTGCTCTTGTTGGTGTGCAGAGGGCTTTGGGTTGACTCCTTTGAACTCATGATGAGCCAAATTCCATCCTCACATCTATGGGAGGAAGCACCTCACACGCACAAACGCATGCACACACCATCATGTTCCATCCTGGTCTTCTCTACTGCCAAACGCCTGTTATCATCTGTCACCTGGTGTCTCAGACTAGCATTTCAGCAAATATATGCACACACACGCTCATGTAGACACAACATACACACAAAAATACATACATAAACGCACATACATGCATGTAAGAGCGGAGCGAGGGCATAATTAACATCTAGAAAACCACACCAAAGAGCTGGCAGCAATCCAACAAGCTCTTTTTCCGCTTTCTCTGCTTTGCTTTCTCTGTGCTATAAGAATATACATACTATCATATGGCTGGACACATTCCACTTACTTCAAAGACCTCTGGTGAACTGAGTGTGCATGATTACAGGGAGGGCTTGCTTTAAAGGGCCTCAGAGAGAAAAATCTGAGAGGGAGAGATGGGGAGAAAGAAGGGGAGAGAGAGAGAAAGCAGCTGGGTTGGTGGTAAACATCTGGTAGTTGTGGAGGCCTGGCCCTGACATACAGGGGAAATAACTGCATCGCTGTTCCAAGATCTGCTCCCTCCAGTCTTTCCTCATTCACTCTCCTCCACAGATCCAATCTAATGTGACTGACTGTCTGTAAAGGTCCAGTACGTCACTCAAGGTTGCACCACTTTGGCTTTGTTAACAGATTTATTTGAATCAATAATTGTTGTTTTTTCATTCCCACACTAACGGGTACATGAATCCCAAATGTACAATGTTTTCACTGTATGAAATCGTGGGAACATCTTCCTGATACTGAGTTACAGCCCCTGTTGCACAACAATTCACTTTGCACTTGTTTTAAAAGTTTTTAAGCCCTTCCCTAACTCATCTGCTTCTCTTTATCTACTTTTTCTCTGTTGTAATCAATACAGATTTTAATAGGGAAGATGAATAGGATGATTAGTAGGATGCAGACTTTAACATGGATTTAACTCATTAGTGTATTGCATAAAGCATGATAATATTATTATTTCAACCTTTAAACCAACAGGGACAAGAAGTCCTTAAAGTGCTCAGGAAAAAAAGGAAATTTGAACATCTATATTTCCATAACTGGGCAAACTCCAACTGCTGATGAAGATCATGTGATATGATTGAAAGCTCCAGAACAGATACTGTACTACATGGACCATGAGGTGAGATTGTTTTGTCAACAATAGATATTGTGTTGTGCACACTCAGTGTGCTTTTTATGTCTACGTGATGGCTTGTGTACAGCTGTATTTTGAAAAAAAAAACAAAAAAAAACAGCAAGCTCACATGTAACTATCCCTTTAATATCTCCAGTTGAACTAGGCCAATGAAGGCAATATTGCAAATCAATGAGCAGGACTGCTTTATGCTTGTTTCATCAGTGTACCTTGATTTGGATTATTTATTTAAGATTATATATTGGATTATTTGGTAATGTCTATTTTTTGCTAATCCACTGGAATATCCAAAAAATCTGGTTAAAAAGATGAAATTCCATTTCTTATCGAAGGTAACTACTTGATGGACCTGATGGTAATGTATTGATAAACATTTTAGGTGGTGACAGGTTAAAAAGACTCACTTATGAAGCTAAATGCTATTACACACTGAAGACAGTATAACAGGAACATCGGTGCATGTTACTCCCCTTTACTGAAGATTCAAAAAATTAATTAAAAGGGCATTTGATAGATTTGGATGGGTGAACTCTTTTTTTGGGGGGATCACAATATACATCCCTATTACAGTATAAAATGACTTATACCATGATAAAATATTTCATTCATATTGCCTACTCTGGAATATAAAGCACTTTGTGGTTGCTCTCACACACATCCACATGTAGTGTGTGTATAAAGAAGAAACTAAGTCATGAACAAATAAGAGACTACAAAAGAATAATCTATGAAACAATTAAATATTAACTGAGCCCATATTACAAACTAAATCTGGAAGTAAACCAGTGGTACCATACACTATTTCTGCAGTTAGGGGGCTCCACAGTCTGTCTGTGCCCACTGTATATTACCTGAGTTGCACTTTCAGTGTGAGAGCATGATTTTTGTGCCTGCCACATCAGTTGCCTCTTGAGGATGATTAGTGTTTATTGAATTGAACTGAATTTAATTTAATTCCTTACAGGCACACTGTCCTGATCCAGGGCCATTTTTTCCTACTGGCTTAGAATTACACCAGTCACTGTTTTCTTAGTGCAGTTGCTGGAATGTGTGTGTGTGTGTGTGCGTGTGTGTGTGTGTGCCAGCAGAAAGTAATCTAGAACTCAGGGGCAATGAGTGTATTTGGCTGAGTCTGCTTGCTTGAAAATACAGAAAGAAAGAGGTCGATTACTGTTGGAGACAAACACGTACAAACTGACGGAAACCCTGTTGTTAATTTAACAGCTTGTTTTTGTGTTGTTTTCACTCGTTCTTTATGTAACTTGTAGCTGTTTTATTGTAAAATGAAATGATGATCTGAAAAGAACAACAACTAAATGGACCAAGGCTTTGTCAAGGAATCGCATTTTTCAGTCTGGGGCCCAAATTTGAGAAATTCAGTTCTGGCTGTCAGTGATTCTAATGAAGGGCTTATTGTGTAGTGAATTATTCACTTTTATATTGTTTTCTCCTGAGTGGAATTCAACTCTCCATAGTCATCAGTCCTGTAGGCATTCAGCCTGTTAATAGAGGGAAATGTACTTGATTATATAGCATCTGTTTTGTTTTAGTTTTAAAATGCACTAGAAATCATTTAGGAAAAGTAGTTGGTCTTTTCATTGAATGGTGGATATGTGGGTTTGTAATGAAACTATTAAAAATATGCGTTTGGCACAAGACACTTGGCAGGTTAAATGCTCACATGCACTTGTTGGCATTAATGTCTTAATTTCAAACACCAACATGCCCAAATAATCTCCTCCACAGAAACTCCTTTGTGTTTACATGTAACTGTGTTGTAATGCATCCTATTAAAGGATGCTGATTTGATATAGTGTACAGTTACAGGTGTAGATACAATCTCTTCATAGTATAGCTTACTCTGTACAGTGGTGGCATTATGGTCCTTTTTCAACACATATATGCACCAAATTCAGCACAGATTTCACTGAGTTTGATCTTAGTTCTTATTTTTTGGTATAAATCAGCTCATGATGTTTCTATTTTAAGCACCAGTGTCGGACCTGTAAGCCTTGAACCTGTCAGCTGAGGGTTGCTGGGTTTCAGTGCAGCCACCAGAGGGACTTTGGCCTTTTGTCTAAGTTGTTTTGGAGGCAGTGGGATGGAGACCCATTTCACACACTCAAAATCTGCTATAGGTAGACTATTTTGCACATGTTACATCTGTAGGGAACTATTGTGTATCATAATTTAGTTACTTTTCTGCTATATTGACATTTATTGTTTATTTTGTTGACCAGTGTGAGCAAGGTGACATGGATCAGACCAGGCCATTTGCTGGTTATTCTGTGTCATAATGAAAGATAAATGTAAACCAGCCTTGACTGGATTCAGCTTGCTTTTATTTGCAGAAGAGTGCACCCACCTTTCTGGGCTGACATAAGCCCTTAGGACAGAAATACTTTAGGACACAGCAACTTTTATGTAATACATGAAGATATGGTCTTTTAAGTAAAACCTATACTTCTGAAAATAATGCTGAAAGTGATATTTGGGATGTCCAAATGAATGTTTCTTTGCATCATTATAACTGTTTTCTGTCTCTACCTGACCAGTGTCCATCACCAAGACAATAAAATGCTAACAGGAATGTGTTAATATTAGGCTTATGAATCATAAACTGGATCATAAATAGTTTAGAAATGGCCGAAAATCACCTTTTGTGTTCTTGTTGTTATTGCTTGTAAAATAGCCTACCTACTCTGCTTGAAATATTCTTCTGCAATGGCTGTAAACAAGCCTGCTGATTGTTTCTGTCATAAAGGTGAGGAAGCAGCGTTGCTCTCTGTTTTGACTTTTTTCAATGCGCAGCGTGCATTACGGTAAAAGGAGGCGGGCTCTGACCCACATGTGCGTAGCATTTTGATTGACATGGCGGAGTCTCACAGTACTAGTTGCGCCGCGCCAGCAGACAGTCAAGACCCGACCCTGGGAATAAAAAAACGCGCAGCCCCGTTTGAAGATTATTTTATTGCAGCGAGGTGAGTTCTTTAACACTTCTTGTTACGGTACGATCCACCCCGCAAAGAACGGGAATGGAGGTCAATGGAGTCGATGTTGAAAAAGTTTTAGAAGTGCGTGTGAGTTTGGAGAGCTGAGCGCTGACGCCGGCAGTCTGGGCCACTTGGCCAGCGCAAAGGAAAAAGGAAAACTGCTTCACTGTTGCGGAGAGGGGTGAATCGAAACTTTTGGGCAAATCTTCCCGTTTATTTTGAAACAACAGGGGAAAAGCAAAACAGAGGGGATTATCGTGTTAGTTCTTAACACTAGTCGAGTGAATGTGTCGGGTTTGTGCGTTTTGAGCCTGGACTTTGTGGTCCCGATTTCTCAGCTTTAATGAAAATGTGTTTTTGTCTCCCAGGACTTCAGATGGAGGGAGTGCGCAACAGGACAAAACCTTTTCTCTTTAGCTTATTTCTGCAACAAATCGCAGTTGTTGCGTTGCGACTTGCATTGTGTAGTTCTTGCGCTGCGACTTGCATTATGTAAATAGTCGGTTGTGTTATAGCTGCTCAAAATCAGGAAATGAGCACTTTTATAGCTGGAAAATAACTTGGAATGGAAGATGCTGAGGCAGTCAGATTTGACAGAGAGGGTTGCGAAATCATTGAATTGACACTATAGGGGGTTATTTTGCATTGGATAACTGTTGAGAAATGTGAAAGGGGTTGTGTTATAGCGACTTTCCGTAGAGTTTGTGTGCGGTTGTAGAATGCAAGAAAAAGGTTTAGAAAAAGAAAATCTCAACTCCAGCATATCCTAGCATTCCTTCCAGCCAGTCTGTCTCTCCCTCTCGCTCTCTCTGTCTCTCTCTCTGTCTCTCTCTCTCCCCTCTCCCTCTCTCTGTCTGTCTCTCTCTCTCTCTCTCTCTCTCTCTCTCTCTCTCCCCCCCTCTCTCTCCCCCTCTACCTCTCTCTCTCTCCCCCTCTACCTCTCTCTCTCTCTCTCTCTCTCCCCCTCTACCTCTCTCTCTCTCTCTCTCCCCCTCTCTCTCTCTCTCTCTCTCTCTCTCTCTCTCTCTCTCTCTCTCTCTCTCAGAAACGACTACGTGTCTGTCGGTGCAGGGAAGACAAATCTCTCTCAGCCTCACTGATGCAGACGTGGAAATCAAACATTGGTCTCCAGCTTGAAACGGTCGATTGCCTTCCACGTACCTACCTGAAAAGACAATACTGTATCAAAAGCCCTTTAGTTCATCAGTGAGGAGGAGACAAGAGAGCAATAGGTCGGAAAAAATTAAGATGCAAAAGATGACTTGATATCCAGATTTTGGTGGTTGTGCGTCATTTTTTCAAATTTAATAACAGGACTGAGGGTTAATTGTCATGATTAGCGGTGGAGGGGGGTATAATTGGGGCTATGATTTGGGAATCGCATCACCCCCCCACCCAGGCTGTGGGCTCTGGATCCACTGGGCACATTGGAGAATATAGGCTAGGGGAAAAAATAACCTAACACATCTCACACACACACACACACACACACACACACACACACACACACACACACACACACACACACACACACACATGCACGCACTCACACTCGCTTATTTTTTTCAGGGGAGAGAGAAAGAGGAGAGGAAGAAACCCGATCCCAAATACATGACGTCAGATGACATTCCTTTGGTGAAAGGCTGATGTGGCCATGTATTTTTTTTTCTGTGAAAAACTGATTGGCTACCCGCTGAAAATGTGTGTTTAGGTTTAGGTGAGAGCAAAGGAATTCTCTCTGCGGTGCATGAATGGGCAATTTGTTTTGCTACCACAAGTCAGAGGCATCAAAGAGAGGATCAAAAGTTTAGGGCATGGACAGTAAACCAAGGTGTGGACAGTAGGAAGTAGGTAAAGATGGAGACTAGCAAAATGTACATAATTTATGTATTTTACAGAAATCTCTTTAGTTGTGAATCCCTCAAGTGTAAGTTTCTCCATTATTTTTGTTCTTAAAATCTTTCAAAGCGTCACATTTCTAAAACTGGCCCTAACTCAAATTTCAAGGGATGCTTATCTCGCAGCTCTACAGCCCTAGGACGTTACTTTTTTTACAGCTCGCGTTGAGTATGTTACATGTGAAACAAATGCTGAAGGTACTGTAGGATTTTGCAATTGATCAGCTGGCACAAAGTAATAGTAACAAATGATCTCTGGTGGAAAAGTTGTGTAGGTCCGAGTACCCGTGTAGCCTGAAGTTCAATGTGCTGAGCTGATCACAGAGGATAAGTGCAATCCATATTTTCAAAGCAAAAATTTTTTTCCCCCATGGGTTAAGCACTACACCCATATCCCTCTTAACACAAGCTGAATGAGGTTTATATCACTGTACACTGTTCTCTGAAAGTTAAGCCCCTTTGGCTTCAACATTTATACACAATAAGAATGTAAACAAAGCTCATAGGCCGGCATTTGAAAAGTTATGAAAGCCCTCTTTATGTTGTTCATTTATTCATAGCAAATTCAATTAGAAGTTTGGATGAAAAGTCTTATTTCAGCATTTTTAATGACAGTCTTTTTGAGTTTTTATATATTTTTATTCTTTATTTTTGTGTTTACTTGTCTGTGTGGAGAGCCAGGAATGTTGTGCTGGAGGATGTACAACAGCATAATGTAAGCAGGGATTTTCACTCAAACTGATGCAATTGCAAGCAAGTGAAGTTTTCCCCCAGTTTTAGTCTGCCACTTGTAAAATTCCCCTTTTCTGTGTTTTTAAAAAAAATGAATGCACTGCAATTATATAACAGAAAAGAACAATGTTTAGACTGGAGTCAGGTTGAAGGAGGTTAGCCATTGTTGCTTTGGCCTTTCCCTGTCTTTCACATGAATAGCCAAAGGGTTGAATGACACTTTATATCAGTTAACAACCTGTATTCTGTAACCATTACAGCTTTGTCACACAGGTACAACCCACTCAGTTGTGTCAGTCTGGGTGATGGTGCGTCATTTCCTACACATGGGATAAATGGAACTTTGCAGCTGCTTTGTTTGATCCCGCTTTATCAGTTTGTCAGTTTGTTTTATTCCACTAAAGTGCCTGAACCAGGACAGGAGAAAGGGTGCCAAGAATTTGGGAATATATCATTAGAAAGTCTATTTATTGTCTTTCTTTGACAGACAATTTACCATATATAGACCAAGTTTTCTTTACAGGTAACACTTTCTAGCTCCCTCCTCCAGCAGGTGAAAATAAACACTTAAGAATGACATATAGTGACCCAGGTTTGATGGACTGGTTGTGTTGAAGTGGAAAGTGTAAGATGTTTAAGGTCTAATATTCTGAGACAGGTTATTTTAAGAGAAATGAGGAAGTTGTTCCCATGTTTCATGAGGACTCGTGATGCCAAGATGCATCTGTCTCCGTCTAACCTCAGACATAATCTGGTTTCTCCGTTTTCTACCCGCACAGGCTTGCAGTTCCCTGTTGGCCCAATAAAACCTTCAGGTACGCCTGGTCGAAATGGGGTCAGGAAAGGGGCAGGATGATGCTGGCCATTGTGCGTGTGTGTCTAAATGGTACTCTAGAACATGTTATCCGAGGGGTAGTGTTACTGAACAGTGCTTGTATCAAGAACAGAAGCTGGAGCAGCTTATAGAGTTACACAGACAAGACAATGCAGCTCTGGAAAGTGTGTGTGAGCATGTGAAAGAGAGGCAAAGAACAAGAAGAGAGCTTCAGATAAACCTACTCACTATTTGTTTCTTGTTACGTTGGTTTTCCAGGAGTTAAAGCTTATTTAACTGTACCATTCTGATGTCTTATTGCAGGTTATAGCCGCTACTGCCAAACCTATGTGCATTAGAATATACTGTACATTTTTGAAGGGATTCAAATTAAAGGCTTTATGCTGTTAATCGGTCATTTTCGATCAGGCAAAATTCACTTTGGGGATGGGATCAAGATACACGCTCATTTTATGTCAGCAATGAATTAATTAATCAACAACTATTTTGCTAATGGATTAATCGTTTAGTCATTTTCAAGCAAAAATACTTAGCATTAACTAGTTCCAGCTTCTCGAATGTAAAGATTAGCTGTTTTTCTTAGTTTGTTTAGTTTGTTTTTGTGATACTAAACTTTGGGTTTTGGATGTAACTTTGGTGCCACCTTGGACTGCATTTTTTGCTACTTTCAGACATTTTATAGACCAAAGAAGTAATTGATTAATCCAGTAAAAAATTGTCAGATTAATCGATAATGATAACAATTGTTGGTTGCAGCCCTAGTCAGTATAGGACAGTGGTGATTTAGCTGATGAAACAGGTGCATAAACCCTGGAAGCTTTACAAAATATGGAGGTGCAATGTGCTCAGCCTGTGTAGATATAATTATCCACCATTTATATATACTGATAATGACAGTGACTGAAATGGTCCAGTTGGCTCTGATCAGCTACCCATATTTGGAATATTAATTGCTTTGCCTTTTCCATGTACAGTACTAAACTATGTCTACAGTTTGCATAAAGTCTGCAATCAATCATACCATCTGTTTCTCCAAATGCAACAGGTGTGCTTCCCAGAAAGATTGCTTCCTTCACTGTTACTGTAGCAGAGGTGTGGTTTGGTCAAGTGAATGAGCTGCTTCCTGCTTCCTTGCCCTGCGATAAGAGGTTTTCTTATTGGTGGGTTGGATATGTGGAGGTGTTCCCGTTCTTTGAGGTCAAGGAATGACACCTGCAGGAGGAGGGTTTCTGCAGTTCCTCTTCCTCTTGTCCCTGTAACCCTTCTGTCCTGATGATGCACAGTAAAGCACAGAGGTTCTCCCTGTGGTGGAGAAGACCGGTATGTTTGCCTTGAAAACCGTCTCTGCTGCGGCTGCTGTGACATATGATGGAGTGCAGGAGAGCTCAAGAGGGTACACCAACCTAAACTTATGTGACCTAATGTTTCATTTATATTAAAAACAAGTTACTTTATTACACCAACAGAAATCTTAATGCAATAAATTCTTCGACTAATCAGTTTAATGACTAATCCTTTTAGCTGTAGTTATTATTACTAGAAGGGCAATTACCTTAAAAAAACAACAACAAAAAAAAGTAAAACAACATAACGCTCAAAAAATACAATTTCTCATTTTTTCTTGCCACTGACATTGAGTTGAAATAGGATTCCTACTGTTGTGTTTATCAGTGAATGATGATATGTCATAATGATGCCTCTTACACACAGTAAATAGGACTGGCTTTATGTTCAACCTAACACAAATAGTGGATTGTACAGAAACTTCAAACTTCAGCCGCATTTAGAATGTGATATAATGTACAAGTTTGCAGTGGTAGTTTGGCACTGTTGAATGATTTTGTAGAGTGTGCGTATGCAGGTTTGGGTGAAGTTCTTGGTTAATTTAGTCACATCCTGGTCATTTTTGTGCATGAGTGAGCATGTCTTGCATTAGCAGTTGTAGTAGTTTCCTGTTTCATTTTGGTAAAACTAAACCTGCAGGCACTGCTTTATACCAAACAGACATCAAGTAAAAGCTGCATGTAGGTGTGTAGTCCAAAAAATAAACAAAACTTTATGTCCTATCTCATGACAGCAGCTGGGTATCTGCAGCTTGATGCTTTCACTTTCCATTTCCCAGCTTTTCCTCTGTTTCTCTGCCAGTTGTCTGACTGTCTCTCTCTTGCATGCTCTCTCCCTCTGTTTCTTGGTGTCTCTTTCTCTCCCATATGAGCGGTGGCTTTTTGTTGAAGTATCCCAGCATCTCATGTTTGCTTGGCACAGAGCTGTAATGTTTACCCTCCTCCTCTCTTTCTTTCTGCCACCCTCCTTCCCTTCCTCTCTCATTCTCCAGAGCCCCGTCTCCCCTTTTTTTTGTCTCCCTTGATAATTTCCTGCATTGTTGACAGTTGATTTAGAAGAAGATAAAAGAAGCCTTTCAACTTCTCTACTCCCTGTCTCCCTCCTCCCCTCTCCTTTCCCATTGCTCTCTCCTCTCCTCTTTTCTTGTGTAGCATAATGCGTAATGCCAAACAGTTTCAGTAATTTTTGTCTCTGGTTTTACACATTTCAGTCCAAAATATCTGACATTTAGAGAAATGTGATGCTTAGTCTGACAGACTATCATTGCTGGAATTACTTATTACTAATTACTAATCTAAAACTCCCAAAGGACTGTCATAGAAGGTCATTGAAGTTCTCAGCTGTCCTAAACTTCTTGCTAACAAAACAGTAACAGTCTTGAAGGCATAATTCAATTTCAAGTGGGCAAGTCAGCAACTCATTGTCTTATTTAATAGCTTATATAGTAATTGTTTGGAGTAGGCCTGCAACTAATGGTTATTTGCATTGTAGTTTAATCTGTTGATGATTTGTTTGATTAATCAAGTTGTTAAGTCTACAAAATGTCAGAGAATTGTGAAAAATCTCCATCACAACTTCCCAGAGCCCAAGGTAACGTCTTCAAATGTCTTATTCTGTCTGATTAACAGTCCAAAACCAAAGGACTTCAGCACTGATCTGGAGGTTGTTACGATATCTGGTTTAAAATATTGATCAACACAATCTGGCATTTACATGGCATTTTGGAATGAAGGCATGCATGCTATATTGCGGCAAAGCAAAGCAATGTTATGTAGCATGTTTCATACACAGTAGAAATTCAAGGTGCTTCTGTATAACAAAATAAGGAAATAAATAATTGAAAATAATAAATAATCAATTAATTGTTTTTTTGTCTTTTTTTCAAGCAAAAATACCGAACATTAGCTGGTTCAAGCTTCTCAAATGTAAGGATTTTCTGCTTTTCTTTGTTAGTAAACTGAATATTTTTGGGTTTTAGACAAGTATAGCAAATTGTCACCTTGAGCTTGAAAACACCTCCTCAGGTGTGTTATGATGGACATTTTCCACAATTTTATGGTGTTTTATAGACCAATCAATTAATCAATGAATATTGAGTGAATATTTGGTGGATTTACAATAATGAAAATAATCACAAGTTCTAGACTTACTTCTCTATAACAGAGGAAGACCGCTAAAAGATCTATCATTGAAAAATAACACACACAAAAGAGGTGGAAACATACAGTATATCAGTTATAGGCAATACTGACCAAGTAAGATTTAGATTTAAACGTGGTCAGAGGTAAGCAGCACCTTAGATCATCCAGGAGGTTGTACAGTATAGTACAGAACGATATTGTATTACTCTGTGAGGGATACAGTAGATTTTTTGTGCAAGTATCAGCAATATTTGTACAGCTTTGATGCATTCCACACAACATTGTTGGCACATGATGGAACACATGACTTTAGCAAAAACTTTCACTTCTTTAGTTGGTGATTTGATTTTATTCACTTGGTGTCATTTGAAAGGTCTTGACAGCAGCTGTATGGTTGCAGTAGAGACGACAATGAGAGGGAAAGGCAGAGTGACATTGAAGGAAGAGAACAGATGATGAAATATAATGATTACGACAAAGAGATAAAATGTTTGGAATCCAGAAATTAGGCTGTCAAGTGTCTCATCAAGTTCTCGTCAGTTGGTAAAGTTTTGTGGATACACGCATGGAGAAAAGCTGGAGTGATTCATATGAGTTGTGAGCCCTGCCCTGCTCGTGTCCTTGCACAGTTCCTTGGGGGTATCATCCATAGAAATAGTTTCATGAAAAGCTGCCCACTTATGTCTGTTTGTTTGCGTGTGTGTGTACGTGGTCAGCTGGCTGAAGGGATCAAGCATGCACCTGTACACACACACACACACACACACACACACACACAGAGCACCGACTTAACACACATGCATGAAACATACACACACACACAGAGCACCGACTTAACACACATGCATGAAACATACACACACACACAGAGTTAACTTTACGTGCCTGCATTAGCATGCCAGACGTGTTGGTGTTGCTAGTTGGCAGGCCCATGGAAAGTTCCGCCAGTTGTTAATGGCTGTTTTATGCCTGACTATGAGCGTTATGAGTGTGTATCTCAGGTATCTAGAGTCTGCTGTGGGCTTGGGTTTATTCATGTGTGTGTGTTGGTGTGGGGAACTGAATCTGTAAATGGTTATATTTCTGATTGTTATATGACTGGAACTGGAATTGGAAGTGGTACTTGCACACATTTTCAAGTATGCTTCTTTCTGTGTGTGTGACCATTTGTGTTTGTATTGTATATATGTGTGTGTGTGTGTGTACACACACTGTCACATGTTGGCGGGTATGCATGGCCAGAGTTGAGGGTTCTGCTCAAAGAGGAAGTAGGTGTTTTTTAATGCGAAGCCACATGTTTTATTGCTTTTCCTTGTTAAACCACCCTCCTACTTCCCCTCCTCTACCCCCCCTCCAGGGCATGCAGACACACTTCGACCCCTCCCTCCCCTCCTCTAACCCTGTCTTCCCCCACCCGCCCCAGCTCCACATACCTGTCATTTCTCCTTCTTGTTCTTTTGCCACTCACAGCCCATTTCCACAAGGCTAATAGAGTTGAAAACGCTGATGGACTTCATCCACACTAGCAACCATAATCATAAATACAGGTTAATTCCAACACTTGGTTATTACTACACTTGTTATTGGCTGTACCAACTATAAAAATGAGTGACCACAAAAAAATTGAAGGTAGAATGTTGTCTTAATCTTGATCGTGTCTTTGCAGGCATCATCATTTCGGAAAAGCTTTATTCACTTTGGAGAGTTTCAAAAAGCTCAGTTTTTTGGTTTAAAAAAATGCATTTTCAGAATTTTCTAGCTTGGTGTGGACATGGCCTCCCCTATTTTCCTTCTCTTCTCCCCTCCTTGCCCTCAAGAGCCGGACCCCCCACAAATCACTGAAACATCCCAAACACACATCCACCCACCCACCCACACATGCAGACAGGCAGAAACACACACAACCGCACTCACACAGCCACATCCCTTAACTAGTGTGTGAAATCCTGAGGCTGATTGAGGAGGAGGAATGTGACCTTGTGACCCCAGGCTGTGGGGAGGGGTGTTATAAGTGTGTGTGTGTGTGTGTGTTTGATGTTAGGGAGCAAGTGATTGTATGTACACTTTCCATTGGTTTGCTATTCCCAGAAGTGTCCTCTCTTATTTTTCAGTTCATTTCAGTTTTCTTCTAATGCATTAAACACTGCTGCCTGCTCTCTACACATGCACACACACACACACACACACACACACACACACACACACACACACACACACACACACACACACACACACACACTCATACACAGATGCACATAATACAACTAGGAGTTAGTCAGGGAATTAGGCATGTAAAGAACTGTTCATTTATAATTTGCTTGCTCTGTTGTGCATTTAAAGGCTGTGTGTGTGAGTGCGAGTGTGCACATCTCTCGTTGTCTCGTTGTCTTGTCCGTGAGAGAGGAGACAGGTTTCTCATGTAGGTGTGACTAAATAGTCTTTCTCTCTCAGCACCCACCCACCCTCAGACACACACACACACACCACCCACTGAGCAAGCTTTTTCATGGCCCATAAAACTGATGATCTGAGTGTCTCTTGGTGGTTTGTCTGCATCTACGTGCTCGTCCATCCGAGAACGTGAGTTTGGGCATCCGTCTGTGTCTGTGTGTTTGTGTGTGTGTGTGTGTGTGTGTGAGGGGGTAGAATTCACTTCTTGACTTGGCATAGCTGTCTTAATTAAGACTCATGGCATGGAGCCCTGATGGAGCTCAGCATTAGTGGCAGAGACATGCTGTGTGTGCAGCCCTGGATGGCAGCAGGTCCACTGGCGGTGAATGTGGGCTTATTGTCTGGACTCTGTGGTTGTCCTCCTTCACTCCTCTTTAAGAGCCGCTTGTAATGTAGAGCTGATTATGATGATTGGAGATCAATGCATTGAAATACATGGTAATGCAGAAGTGTTTGAGTCAGAGAAACGTTAGGTAGGTCTTGACAGCGAACTTCACTTCAGTAAAACAACAAAAGTCATCAAAATAGTTGCAGATTAATCAATTAATCGACTAATCGTTGCAGCTCTAGTATATTCTGAATACTTTCAGGAACATTGTGGTTGCTCTCACTTCTAAATGAAACTTTTAAAAGTTCAGGAAATTTGGCACACTTCATCAGCCCCATTTCAGAAAAGTTAAAAACATTGACATTGTTCAAATAACCTAATTTGTAGTAAAAGCATTTTCGGAAGAATTGTTCATATTTGCCTCAATCACTCTGTGCACTCTGCAACAGACATACAGTATCTGTATGGTATTTTGAGGAACAAACAAAAGTTTTTTTTCACATGCGAGTAATGTGATTTATTGTCAGGATGGTGCTAAATGTAACAATTCCCCGATCTGACTTTACGGTAACATATATAACACAGTGACATTAGAAACATCCTCATTATTTCTCTCTCTCTTTCTTCTTCCTGGACACACATACAAAACTGTGCATACACACACTCAAACACACACACACACACATACAGTATATATTGTGCCTAGTGTCTGAGTCTCATTCTGTGGTATGAGTTTGGGTTTTGGGGTTTGACTCCAGGGACCCATTAGCTGAGATGTTTATTGTGGATTGTACAGTTAAAGCCCCACAAAAGTTTTACTTTTTGTAAACTCAGTCTAACCAGATGCCAAATCATATACTAAATATGCTGAATATGCATGTAAACTTGTCCTTCATAAGGAACAATACAATAAGTAATCTTCAGTCCTGTAGTGTTTTGGTGTGGAGTCTGGGCTCACCTTAGTTTAGTTAGTTTACTGGCTGGAAGTGCAGGACTGAAAGTATTGTCCCCTGCCTGCCAGGGTATACAATGTATTGTGTGTATGTGTGTTTATATATGTGTGCGCATGCTTATTTTTGTGTAATGGAGTTCAAGCATGCCTGTGCACCCAATTGGTGTGTTTTTATGTGGGTGTGTGCCTGCCTGTGTCTGTGTGCCGATGTGCGCAGTGAGGAGGAAGTGGCTGTGTTTGTTTAAACTAAGCACGCTCAGCCATGTGGGACAATTTAGCGGGAATGAGAACCCTGCCCCGCCCCCAACCCCCAACCCTCCACCCCCAACCTTCCCCAAGCCTGCTCTCCTCCTCCACCCTACCCCAAAACCTTCTGAATGGGCGGCTGTCTTTTGAAGGCTGATGGGTTGTTTTTGAAAGTAGGGCCAATAATGTGGGGGTGAAGATAGGGGGGAGCAAGTGAGGAAGAGGAAGGGCAGGGGAGCGCTCAGACAGGTTAAAGCTGGAAGTGGGACAGAAGAGGGGTATAGGAAGAGATGAGGGAGTAGAGGAAGAGGAGGAAGGCTGAGAGGAGGGGTGAGCGCTGGTGCATAAAAATCAAAGTGTAACTAATGTTCATTGGCCACTGGTCCTCTCTTGTGAAAACCATGCAACCGCGAAAGTCATACACAACACATGCTGCCTTATCTGAGCCGCCACTTAAAAAGGATCCAGCTCTGCGGGCAAAGCATTATATTTACGCTAAAGGGCTGTATTACATGGAACCAACTGCATTTTCTAGCAATAAAGGAAAAACTGAGAGGAGGTGGTGGGTGAGGACATATAGAGGAGAGATGAATGGGGATGTGGAGCTAATGCTGAGCTAGTGCTGTGTAATGTCATGCTAGCATAACAGTGTCATGTTTGGGATGTAAATGAATGTCTGATGCATGTGTAAGGCCTCCTGAGAGCCCACAGAGTGCATCATTTTACGATTTTATGTGTGTATGTGAGAAAGAGAAAAAAGCAGACAAAGAGAGTATTTGAACCTGAGTTGAGTTCATTCTGTCTTCATATCTCCATGGTGACAAGAAGACATAACTATCTAGCTTTTCTCCTTATGTATTTCTGTTTTTCTGTGCTCTGTATATGTCTTTCTACCTTTTGTTATCAATGTATATATCACTTCCTTATTAAACTGGTCCCACAGTCATTATTTGATTCTAGTGATTGATTGATGCTTGATGTCCCGCGTGCCAACATTAAATTTGGGAAAACTGCTTTTAGTTTTTGTGCCGCACACACTTGGAACATTTTGCAACAAACACTAAAACTCAACACATTAGTGCCTGTAGGTCTGTTTAAAACCATGATTACAAACTACTCCGCACTTGAATGTAATTGTTTTTTAACTGTGTTATGTTGCTGTCTGTTTGTTTGCTGTGTGTGCATCTCCACAGCCTGTCACACTACCTACCCCCCAGTCAGCCCAACTCAGCCTTGAGTCTCTTGGCTTATGAATCTAGACTCCATGTGTGTGGCCAGACTGAGCCTTGGAGATCCAAGGTGTTAGGGAGGGGTTGCTGTGAGCTCCTCAAGCTCAGTGCTCCTCTCTGGGCTGCAGAGCGCTCATCCCTCGGCCTCGCTGGAGCTGAGGGCTGAACTGTAGTGGTGGGGCAGGAGGAAGGAGGGAGGGATGAGAGAGAGAGGGGGAGGACAAAAGGAGAAGAAAAATCTGGAAGCACTGCCATGAAGAAGAGTGAGTCATGTTCATGTGCTTGTGGGAGAATAGCCACTTCCTCTGTATTAAACACAAACAAACACCAACAAAATACAGCATTTTCTTAAGGCAGTCTGGCATATTGACAGGAATAATGAAGATGTTAATAGTACCAGTCATGAGGACGGCAAAGATGTTACAGACATTGATGAGGCTATGGAAGTAATGAAGACAATGACACCACTTTTACTAATGATGATTAGGGCAGGGTGGGTCTATGTTTGTGCCAGTCTGTAAACTGTTTTGTTGTGTGTGTGTGTGTGTGTGTGGTCACCAGTTTGTGGAACCAGGCCTCCAACATCTGTAAGTCAAAAGAGCTCTCAGTTGGAGGAAAAGAGTGAGAGTCTGGCGGTCCTGGCTGATGTAATTGGTGGAAATGTCAGTGTCTGTGACTGGGATAAACGCTATCACAAAGTCACTTTGTCTCTGTGCGTTTGACTGTTTGCATTGCCTCTGTTTATATTCTGACTCCCACACAATGACCCACATTATTTCACTTGATTATTTTCTCCCTTCTGCTTGCGTCTTTTTCTCATACACTGGAGACATAGAGAGAACATAGATCTCCTTTTCTCTCCTCTGGAGTTACGTTGCTGCTACGTTGCTACGTGGCTACGTGGCAAGCATTGGGCTGTCAGGGCCTCTACTGTGGGTTTGCTGCCTGCTGGCCCCCAGCCCAACCACACACACACAAAATCACACACATACATGGCCAGCCCACAGCCGTACAGCTGCAGGAGGGAGGGCTCGCTGGCAGATGCACACATCTGCTAAAGCTAGCTGTGCCGTCCTAATGTGAAGCTAACAGTTAACACAGAACTCCCAGTGCAACACAGAGTGGTTTGTAAACGCTCTGCCTTCATGAATAGCCAGGGAAAGAGTGGAGAGCATGTTTCAAACTCTCTTAGCTTGACTCTTTATTTGCCGACTCATTCATTTATCTCTCCCTCTCTCTCTTTCACACACACACACACACACACACACACACACACACACACACACACACACAGATGTGCACTCACTGCCTGCTGTCTGTGGTATGACAGGCAGGACTAATGTTTGTTCTGGAGCAAAAACACAATTAGGATTCCACACATTTCTCTCTCCACACACACTCAACGTGCGGCCCCCTTGTTCCCCCCTCCACATTTTCTCCCTTCACCTCTTTCCTTTCCCCTTTCCTCCTGTCTTCTTTCGTTTCCCTCCTCCTCCTCCTCCCCCTCTTTCCATCCTGTCTCCCTGCCCTTCTCTCAGTTAACAGATTGCTGTCAATTCCGCCCTGTGCAGACAGGCAGCAGATAATATTGATTTAATAACACCAAGCTTTGTTTTTGACAAAACTACAGGGCTGTGTCAGTCACGTGTGTGTGTGTGTGTGTGTGTGTGTGTGTGTGTGTGTGTGTAGGTGTACTTTATTCTTGGCACAGTTTTTCTATTCGGTCCACTGCTCTTCCGCTTAGGGTTTGTTGCAGGTGATCTTCCACTATACACCAATTAACCTTTCTCTCTCTGTCTCACTCACACACTGGAACTGCTCTTCCACAGCTCCTGACCTGAGTGTAAAATAGCCATTTCCTCTTCATTTTGTTCACAAGGAAAACTGATGCCTCAACTACCCCTCCCTTCTTCTCCTCCTCCCCCTTTCTCAACTTCTTTACTCTGTCTCCTTTTCTTTCTCTGCACTCCCTCTACTGTCTCTTCACCTTTGTTTCTCTCTGACCCTGTTTTGTGTTCTGCTGTGTGTTGAGGGTGTTGTCTTGATCCTGTATGTCTGTGTGTGTGTGTGTGTGTGTGTGTGTGTGTGTGTGTGTGTGTGTGCGCACACGCGTGCACAGTTATGTAACTGTAGTCTCTCCCTGGGAATGGACCGCTGCTTCTTTGAGTTCCGCTTTTACTTCCTCCCGCCCACTGCCCCGGCAACAGCCTATAATAGGGAGCCGATCGCTTCCCGTCAGCCAGTGGGAGAGGGGAGCTGTGTTTTGACAGGGTAGTGGAATGTGAGGAAGGCTGGGTCTTTCCAGGAAGTGGATGGCAATAGAGTCAGATCCTGGACTTGTTGGCTGAGCTACTTATGTGGAACCCGGAAAACATTGAATGTCGATACAATTTTTAGTGTGGAAACAAGCTGATCAAAGCTGTTAAGAGTTTTTTTTTCAGCGTGTACAAGAGCATTCTGTTGTTTCTATGTTTTGAGGTTCAGTAGGAGAGAGGGGGAGAGTGAGGGAGAGGCAGAGCGAAGACTCACTTAAAGTCACTGGGTCATCTGTTTCTGGCCTGTGTTCCTGGAAACCAGGCCTGATTGGAGAGGATTGAGATGGGTGGGTAGATGGGAGGATGACAGGGGAGAAAGGCATTGCCCAGGGTGCTCATTTTGTGTGTGTGTGTGGAGGAGGGATGGAGGGATGGATGGATTGGGGGTGCTGAGTCTTTACTAGGCTGAGTCCGGACTTGTTGGTGCTCCGGCTGCACACAATGATCTGCAGAATGCCTGGCATTTAGAGGAAACAGGGAAAAAACTAAATGGGGGTGTGTGTGTGTTTGTGTGTGTGTGTGTGTGTGTGTGTGTGGGGGTAGAAAGAGAAAACATAGTTCTATGAAAGGAGTAATCCATGTTTTTATGCCACCTAATCTGGGATCAATTAAATGCAGCATGACAGTTCGAGATTTCATCAGACACTGACATCAAGATTACGGGTGTTACTGCATGTCCTAGCATTAGGTCCTGATTGTTAATAGCTCCTCATCTGCCTTGAGTTATGTACAAGATGCAGGCAACCGTCCACAGTATAACCTTGGAGACTCATTTGCATTCTGTAAAAGTGGAGAAATGATGGTTCATGCAGTGAATGTGGAACGTGGCAATGACAAAACTTCCAAAACTGCAACATTGTTGTGATAAGGATAGCAGTAGCCAGAGTTTGGAGAAAAAAGGCTAGTTTGAATTCCAGACTGTTTGGGGGAATTTTCAGTTGGTTTCTATGTTGTATATTGTGTTTTCACTGATGTGTTCATCCTATGCAGATACTCCCTGCTTGGAAGGTTTGCCTAGTGATGAAAGAGATCGAAGTGTCCTTGAGTAAGGCAATGAACATTGAACTGCTAGGTCATTGTAGGTTTCCCTTGACAAGAGTGCCAGCTAAAGGCACAAATAAACTTTCATAATAACAGGTATTTTGAAAATTTAAGCAATGATACCTTCAAGTGAACAAATTTACTTGGTACTTTCTTTTACCCTTCTTTTACCCTATATTGTACTTTACACTTATTTTAATTTTATGCTTATACCCACTTGGCACTTAATTTATCTTACCTGTATTATAGTGTATTATATTTTTTGCTTAGTACTTCTATTCCTGTGTGCACTGACGTGATAGTGAGCTGCTGTAACAAAAGAGTTTTCCCTCGGGGATCAATAAAGTATTTCTGATTCTGATTCTGGAGGGATTGAGTTGTTAAGGAGACCAGTGTTTTATCCAGGAATGATGATATGATTGATTGATACTGTAGGGAAAAGACACCAACCTCTACATATGATGTGGCATTGAGGGAAAATGGCCTGATTAAGATTTTAGAAGAAGTTAAAAGTGAACTGAAAGCCATAAGCAGCAGCTAGTTGGTTGAGGCTTTGGGGGAGGGGGGGCGCTCTAAAGACCTCAGTTCAGGCAGTTTAGAGAGGAGCTTGTTCATACATGGCTTGCAAGTGGTACGTGTGTGTGCGCTCGTATGTGTCCATTGCATTCCACTTCTCCCGTTCCGAGTTCTTCTTCGTGGATGACATATCATTACCGCAATTACAGGGCAGGAGGACTTCAACCATAGACACACACACACACACACAGTGGCGTACACACATAAAGGCACTGCACAAATGTATGCGCACACATATGCAAGTCAAATTCATGAAGGCAAATTGAAGAGCAAGCCGAAGCTCTGAATTTTGTTTCAAACACTTTACCTCTGTCCCTCTCTTTCAGCCTCTCAATGCACCCCCCCCCCTCTCACTCTCTCTCACACACACACACTCTCACACACACACACACACACACACACACACACACACACACACACACACACACACACACACACCGACTGCATATGTGCAGAAAGCTGCCAGCCGACGTGGGAACCCGAAGAGGTTCCATCTTTTATAAATCCCCTCTCTGTCTTTCCCAAATGTGTGTGTGTGTGTGTGTGTGTGTGTGTGTGTTCACGCTCCCCTCAGAGTAAGCACAAGCATAGCATTCCTCTTTGCCTTCCTCTCCACCCTTCTTTCCCTCTTCCCTCCCCCCTCCCCCTCCCTCCTTTTTTCTACATCTCCCCTTCTCCACTCAACCTCTCTCTCTCTGGTAAAAAGGTACTCTCTCCATCTGTGTGTGTGTGTGTGTGTGTGTGTGTGTGTTTGTGTGTTAGAAAGAGGGTGAGTGAGAATGAGGGAGCAGGTCCCTCCTAGTCTGAATACCTTTTGTAAAAGGAGCTGGGGTTGAATGGGAGTGGTGTTGGTGGCAGTTTCCCACCATATTTAGAAGCTACCCCCCTTTCTCCAAACACAAACACACACACACACGCACACATATCAATGTGTGTGTATTAAATGCCAGCACAGTTGATAAGATGGGTTTCAAAAGACTTGGAGCAATCCCAGTTGTGTTTGGCATATACCGTGTTTGCGTGCGTGTGCGTGTGCGCGCGTGTGTGCGTGTGTGTGTGTACTGCAGTGAATAGATAGTCATTCAGTTCTGAGCACTGACACCTGAGAGCATTCCTCACTGCTTAACACACCCAGGATGAGGAAAAGGATACCAACTCTTACATCTCTCTTTCTGTCTCTGTTGTCTCTCTCCTTCTGTATCACTACATTTACATGCACATTACAAATCAGGTGCACCAGTGTTTTTTTAAAGCTTATACCAGTGTCATTGTATACTCTGTTAATACAGGAAATGTATGTATGATGAGTGTCTACTAAGTGCATTCAGCCTGTGTTTGACATATGAGACTATTGTCCTGGGTTAATCTCTGATCGTCACAGAGATTCAGTCTGCAAATGTATTTCCATACTTATTACTGTTAAACCACAGAATCACAGAGAATAACATTACCTAAGTACCACATAAAGTTCAGTTTCAACTCTCCCTCTTGCTATCTCTTGTTTCTCTTTTTTGTTAGCTCAAATTAACCTTAAATAAAATTCCCATCCCTGATTGAAACGTTGAAATTAGGAAGTTGCTGGCCCAGGTCACAAAGCCGGGTCAAATGATGCATGTTGACATATTCAGACTGACAGCATTGGTTAAACCTGCCATACCTTTAGAATCGAACTATTGGTGTGAATATGTATGTTTCTCTTCTGTCTTTTTGTTTTTCTAGCTGCTTTCTCTCCTCCTGTCTGTACCTCGCGAATCTCCTGTCTTTCTCTTTCCTCTGTCTTCTTTCATTCTCTCTATTTAACCTCTTTGTCAGAAACTCCAGAAACTAGATTAACAATTTTTGGGAATTTACAGAAATTTGCTCTTGTGTTTGCTTTCCCGCTGCACCTCAGGAACTGTGAATATTGGCCAAAATAGGAGAAATTGTTAGGTTCAGCACACAACAAGACAGTCAATAGTATGAGGGATCACAACAGCAGCAGTTTTTTTATACCTTCTTGCTCCTATTTTTTTTAAATAACATGGTTGCTGGTATTTAAAAATGGCGGTTATGTAAGATTCTTGCAAAGCTTGTGTATGAGCAGTCAGCAAAGTTCAGTAGTCCAAACTCCACCCCAGTATATTGCAGCCCAATGAAAACTAGTACCTTGGTTGCAGGGCAGTTTTTTTTTGTGGTAGAAACCAAAATCAGAACCAGCTTTAAGTTCCTGAAAAAATTCCGAAGTTCCTGGAAAAGTTGGTGTGCTGCATAAAAGTCTTTCTCTCTGTTAGTGGATATTAGTACAGTGTGTAGCTGGTTATGGTTTCTTTGCTAAACTGTAACAACAGTACAGGGCAGGAAACAGTGGTTCCTTTTGGTGTACTTATCACAGTTGACCAAAACGCCACGGTCAAGCTTCTCATGGAGCCGTGATGTAATGCTCTGACATAATATGTTTCTCTGTTCTGCATATCAGTGTGTTTGTGTATGTCGGTTTGATGTCAACACATGCATAGTTCTGCGACAGCATATTAATCTTCTGTTACTCCAAATACTAACACAACACCAGACAAAGACAGAAGTGAGCAGTTGATACAACCATGCAATTACCATGAATTTGCAATCAAATATACCACATTTGGAGAAAGATTTTTTTTCATACCATGTTTACCTTTCTACCAGACAAAGAAAGGCTTCAGACACCCTACAGTATGCAACATTGATATAAAAGCACTATCTTGCTTGTTTGGAACTCAGAGAGACACATTCCTCAGACGTAAAATAGCTGTTATTGACTCTTCTTGCGGATTAGATGTGTGACTCTCAAAGTTCATCTTGTTTTCTGTCCGAGTTTCTAGACATTTATAGATTTCCATACCTTGATAATAGTGCTCTGGCGCACAGCAGGATTACATCTGAAATCGATGTTTATGTCTTTTTGTGACACATTCACTTCTAAGGACTTGTCACATCAGTCATGTGTGAACCATGTATCATCCTCCTCTAAAAAGACTAGAAAAAGCTAAATCGTTTGCAAATTTGAGAATGAATCAGTTTATACTGGTAGTGACATCCACCAGTGTACTGTGGATTACACAGGAGCAAAGTTATCGACAAGTTTATCAGACTGATAATTGGAGCTGAATTGTGTTGAAAATTTGTGAAAACACAACAACCAATAGCCTGTTATGATTCTTGCTCATATATTAGTGTGCAGAAAGTCAAGAGGAGTTGGAATAATGTTACAAACAGCCCTCTCTGCCCTAACGGCAAACTAAAATGTTAATATGTATGACCAAGTAATGAACATAGGCTTTAAATTAGCATTAGACAAGTTTTCTAAAAAGAACTGTTATTCTACATATTTGAGCTCAAATTAAGTTCATTTTAACCCTTTAAACATGTTTAAAACAACCTTTTTTAAAACGTTTTTACTATAAGAGAACTGACAAAGTTTCTCTCTGCTGTCATTAACAGGAGAGGAAAAATACAAACTAAGAGAGTCAGACATGCTGATGTGTTGATTCACCATTACACTGCATGACAAATACCAGGACACGAATGACTTTGATCTCCTCAGCTGCAAGAAGTAAAAAGCAGCAGTCAACTTGTGTAGAGTAAAGTAATACATACTGTGGCCAGTCAGCTAATGTTAGCTGTGGCTTCTTTCACTGTGCTGGTAGAACCTGCTTGCTGTCAGTGTTTTATTTTCTTTACGTCATAAACAAAATCTCTGCGGTTTGAGGTAGAAGAATAAGTGGGGACATGTGATCAGTTTTTGTTTTTATGAATAAGTCATTCATTTGCAGAAAAAGAGAAGTACAAGCTGGTAAGAGTACGTAAGATCATTTGAATTGTATATGTGTGAGTGTTGCTTAGTTAATATGATTTTATTTTTGCTAAATATGAAAAATTCAAGACTAGTTTCCCAGACCAAATTTCATCGGAGCAAGGAATACCAGTCTCAAGAGGTTTTGGCTGTTTAGAGGTTGGTGGTAGGGAGAGAGAGGTGTGAAGCAGTTGACTGGAAGTAAGTCAGACAGTCTGTTAGGTGGTTGTGAATATCCAGTATGCTTCATCAGGATGGACAAACTGGAGTCATTGGGCGTGTGTGTGAATGATGAATGGCTGTATGAGTAATGACCGTCTTGTTATGAGGTCAGAGCTGCCCCTGAATATCTTGGGCTTCTGTGTGTGTGAATGTGTGTGTTACATCTCGGTGTGTGTTACTCTATGCATCTTTTATGTTAAAGAGGCAGTTTCCATGCTTACACAGGGCTTTTTGTCTAATGACACAGACATGTATACATGCACACACATGCGCACACTTGTGTTTTTTCACACACACACACACACACACACAAAACAACACACATTCATTCATACACCACCTGGACAAGTGGGTGATTGTTTTCTGAACATGGAATTTTTCAATTTAACATTTTATCCCTACTGGGAATCGACACCTTATTCCTCCCACATTCCACAGGGGAACGGAAACCACTGTGTGTGTGTGTGTGTGTGTGTGTGTGTGTGTGCGCGCATGGTGATGTCTGAAGCTATCAACAGCAGCATCCATCTGGTAATGATTCCACTGGAAAACAAAGGTCATTCATTCATTGATACATTAAATGTCCAGATATGGGCATTAAATCCTGTAGGAAACATGTGCAACACACCACAAAGAACAGCTGCAAAACAAAAAGTCTGTCTATATTTTCCCTACATTTAACTTCCATCCTAACTGAGCCTCCAAGGCAAATAGTTACAAAATCAGATGTCTGTAGAAAAACGGATAATGAGTTTTTTCTTAAAGTTGCTTCTGCACTGTACAATTTCACAAATCAGTTGTTCCAAATTGCAATGAAAGGTTAAGTGCTTAAATTTAGAGGATGCCAATGCCAAGACATTATATAACAAGACATTAGTAACCTGAACACAACACATATGTGTTTATCTACTAGACTGGCCTATAATTGCTAGAATAGTTTGACATTTTGGGAATTATGTTTATTTAAGAGTTAGATGAGCAGATCGATATTCATATTTGTCCGGTAAATATAAAGCTACAGCCAGTAGAGGGTTATCTTAGCATAAAGACTGAAATCAGGGGGAAACAGCAGAAGTAGTTCAACACATAACCCCCCTAAAACTGCGTATCTTATCGTTTTTACACTTTGTTTTTTGTACATATTAAACAAACAAGATATAATCTGTTAATTAGTGAGCTTTAGAGGTGGTAGGCAGATTTTGTTATCTTTGGACAGAGCCAGGCTAGCTGTCTCCCCCTTTTTTCAGTCTTTATGCTAAGCTGAGATAATCATAAGAGTGGCATCTCATCTAAATATCAGCAAGAAAGCAGAGTGCATTTCCCAAAATGTCAAACTGTTTCTCTAAAGGGTAGGTTTACCCCCACCCAAAAACTTCTACTGAGGTTCTGAGATATCTATTGCAGTGATTTTTGCCTTCATGGAGACTTTTTCTCAGTTCCAGTGTAAACTGTTGACAGTGATATCTGTGGATTATATTATTAGAGTAATGGGACACTGATTCTGAAGATGTTGTTCTAATGATGTTCTAATGAAATATTTCAACGCTGTAAGCATAGTAGAAAACTATCTGCTAGATACCACTAGAGGTAGGTGACAATTTGTAATTTGTTGTGAACTGACACTTTAAAAAAGAATACTCTTCATTTGCTCTCTATTTATCATATAAGCGGATCATTCATTTACTTATTCCCTCTCTCTTCCTCTTTACTTTCTTCTGTCTCGCTCTTCTCTTTTTCCTGGCAGAGCTGAGAGTGGTGTTACCATCTGTCTGTGATGTGTCCTGGACACAACTCTGTGTGTGTGTGTGTGTGTGTGTGTGTGTGTGTGTGTGTGTGTGTGTTCAAGGCAGGATGGCCAGGCTGAGCTGGGAACGGGGCTCAGATGGAGAAAGAGTTTAAGACAGAGGAAGAACAAAATCAAGAAATAAAGGAAGAGATAGTCAGAAAGGCAAAACAGACACAGAGAGTGATGTGTGAGTGTGTTTGTGTTACAACAGTATGAGCACACACAGCTGTGTGATCTACTAACCCTTTCAAAGACCTCGTCAGTGCTAGAAGATGACCAGCTGAAAGAAAAGACACACAATGACACACAGCTGTTTTCAGAGGAACACTGTGTGTGTCTGTGTGTGTGTGTGTGTTTGTGTGTGTGCAAATGTGCATATTATCTGCGTATGTATGTCAGACATGGATATCAGAGATAGATTTCTTGTACTTATATTAAAAGCTAATCCCTGATGCATACTGTGTGTGTGTTTGTGTGTGTGTGCGCGCGCTAATAGTGGTTTATAGCCATTAGTCAATAGCTCTTTAGCAGTGATATCACTCACCAGCGTTGAATTGAAACACCTACGTCATTCGGCAATCTACCTCTGGCAATGAATCTGTGTGTATTTGTATATGTGTGCATATGTATGTGTTTGTGTGTGAGCTAGGTTAGCTTTTGCAGAACATTTTGGCTAGGGTTCTTTGGTTACTGCTGTATATATGTGTGTGTGTGTGTATTCCCCCAGGAGACAGCATATGTGACCTAAGTGTATGGGAGTTTCATTGGTTGAGTTGTGTGTTATCTCTGTCGTTTTTGCTGTGTGTTTGTGTAAGCACATTTTGACTGATAAAGTTCAGTTTGGTTAAAACTCTGATGATGCACAGCAACATGCACAGCGGACCATTTTATTTTTTTTATTCTTGCCCAATAGCCAGTTCGGTAAAGCCATGTTATTTTCCACTTAAGATGAATGACCTTGGTTATTGTTTTTATTTTTTTCACAGTTATGCTTTTTGGTTTTACTGTTTTATTATGCAAGCGTTAACACAATTGGTCCTAAAAAGCCCTCAGAAGAGATCCTATTCTTCCCATGTGTTTTCATGTTTATATGGAATACTAATATGCTGTATGCTGTGTTTATAAAACAGCAGGTGCAGTTATCCCTATTCACCTATCAAACTAAGACTTTATTCATTCAATATTTCTTTTTCTATTAATCCTCCAAACAGGATACTCACTATAATCCCTCCTGTATTTTACAAGACAATTGTTGATGTTGAAGTGCTTTGAATTAGTCTCTCACTCTCATCTTTTTTTCTCTGCCTCTTTTTTTTATTTCATATTGACATGATATGACTTGTTGTATTATATTAAGGCTCATATGCCTGCCTCTTATACAGCCTGTATAAGAGGTAAAGACAACATATTAGGAAAGTACTAATGTTAATCTGTTAGAAACACTGGAAGAATGTAATGTCCTCTATTCAGTTATCTCTCTCATTGTTCTGCTTGTGTGCACCTTTGTTAGAATAAACCCTTTGGATTACTCGCTCTCTCCAACTCTTTCTAGTATACTATTCTAGTGTACGTATAGCTGTCATGTTTCATGTACACCTTTTTTATTAGAAATATATCTGGCTTTTTATCCCAATGTTTAGCCAAATTGGGATGGAAACCACATGACTATAGTAAACCCAATGGAAACAGAAAATTTTAATCAAAGTTCCTCAACAATGCAGAAATGTTTTCACCCTCACATGAAGTGAAAAATTGTTTTGTCGATGAGGAAATTGCACGATTAACACTGATGGAAACATACCGGTAGGCTGGCCTAATGCAGGCTTGGCATAATCAATGAAATAACCATTTTATTGTACAACAGCTAAAGGAATAGTTTCACATTTTGGGAAATACACTTATTTGCTTGCTGAGAGTTAGATAGAGAATTGATACCACTCTCACATCTGTCTGTTAAATATGAAGCTACAGCCAGTTAGCTTAGCCTAGCATAAAAACTGGAAGCAGGTGGAAACAGCTAGCCTTTTTACATTTCAGTTTTTGTACAGATTAAACAAACGAAATACAATGTGAGCTTTAGAGATGTTGATAGGTGGATTTTGTTACTTTCAGACAGAGCCAGGCTAGCGGATTCCACCTGCTTCCAGTCTTTATGCTAAGCTAAGATAACTGGCCGTTGGGTCCAGCTTCATACTTACAGTATATGAGAATAGTATCAATCTTCTCGTCAAACTCTTGGAAAGAAAGCAAATAAGCATATTTCCCAGAAAGTCAAACTATTTCTTTAAAAAATTACGTTTCGTCTTTCTTTGTTGCTTCTGCACATAAAGTCATATTTTATACCTTCACTTTGGATAAAGTTTGAAATATGGCCAACAGTAGCAGACAGTAAAGACTGACAAGTCACTCTTCCCCTTTTTTTGTTGTTTTGTTTTTTGATGCTCTGGAATCTTGTTTGATTGCTTTAAACAAGTACAGTACAATCTTTTACTTTTCATTCCAAACATTTATTGTGTACTTCACTTGATGACACAATGGAAATGTGTCTCTTAGTCTGTATGTGTGCGTATAACTGAACAACACTGACTTTCCCTGTTCCTCTCTCTCTCTCTCTCTCTCTCTCTCTCGCTCTCTCTCTCTCCCAGGTAGGGCAGTTCAGTGAATTTCTCCATGAATGTACGTCACAATGATGATGACAGACCAGATTCCACTGGACTTGGCTCCGCCCCCCCTCCTGAACGGGGAAGTCCCTCTCATGCCTCACATGGTTAACGGTGACGCAGCGCAGCAGGTAACATACACACACGTGTCTGTCGTTTGCATTCAGTTATCCTTGCAGAGTGAACATGCTTCTTTCAACATTCCTATGTTGCCATACATACACACCAACCAGATGCATGCAAAACAACACATCAGTCACGCAAGCGCTTCATTTTGTTGTCATTTCATCACATGGCTCCAGGGTTGTTGCCACAGGTAATGAACAGCTGTTACAGTAAACCATTAGTCATATAACAGGTCCAAGAATAAACACAGGGGCTTACAGGCACATACACTTGCATCATTCAATCCTAGAGAATTTTTTTTACACATTTGCATATAACTGGTTGACTGGCTCCACTGATGGATCCCAGGCCTTAGCTTAAATCACTTTGGAAAAGGATTCAGCTTCATCTTATCAGAAGCTGCAGAGCCAGCTGGCTCACCTTCAAAGTACAAAGCCCCACCCAAGCTCTGCACAGACGAAAGGAAGCGATAAACATAATTAAAAACATCACAGTTAATTGACTTGGGTCTAATTCTCTTGTCACAGATACATTTTTACACTGTGTGCTTTTGGTAGATGAGAGATGATGATGATGTTTATATGTCGTCCCCGGCCTGTTCCCTCATAGCCCAGAGGAAGCATGGTGGGAGTGTTTTGGCTGCGACACATAACAGTTAGGGAGGGTTTTGGCTGTAACACACAGCAGTTAGGGAGTTTTTTTATTGTAACACCCTGCAGTTTATACTTGGTTCCCAGTGTAGAATCAGGGATCTAGACCGATGATTATATAGATTTGACTGTGCCTGCGTGTTTGTCCATGTTTGTGTGTATTTGTTTGTTTCTTGGTCTGTTTTATACTGTGTGTGTTTCTTTTACCCTTTCAGTGTCTGTGTGGGCACACAAGTGTCTGTGTTGAGTCTGAGCACATACTTCTGTGTTTGTGTTTGTCTGCTTGCCTGTCTATCTATCTGTGTCTACCTGCCTACACCTGTTCATGTGTGTGTTTATCTGTGTCTGTGTGTTCCTTTGGCACAAAGTAAAGCAAAGAGATCAGATACATTGTTAGGGTGCAACAGTATATCATTCTACAATATTTAGTGTTTAAAGAAATGCGATATACATTATGGAGAAAATCTTATTAAGAGCCAAAGTGCTACCATCACATCTAGGATAGCTGTAACTGTAACTCAATGGAATTTCTCATTGAGGGTTTATTTCATTTTCCTTTCTGAAAAAGTGAAAGTGTTCCTGGGGTTTACTATCCATATACTAAACGAGTATATCCTTACAGCATTTGATATTAGAATTTGAACCCTAAAAAAAAAGGTCCTCCCCTACAACATAATAAAGCACAACAATGTTGCCAATAGGAGTGTTAAAGGCTACTAAAACAGAAATAATCATATTGCAATGTTTTTTTTATTATGATCCATTTGTAGACAAATGGAGTGAACTGCATGCCTGGATTTATACTAATTTGCATAATTTTAAAATGTCAATGTGATTTTGAGTTAGGGGTTTTTACTTCTGGAACAGAACTTGGATGATCCGGTTTTAGTTTGGCTCTCTATAAACTGTAACAGCTCTTAACTGCTGCCTGAAAATGTTGACTAAATTTGAAAAAGAAATCGGTTTCTAAGAAAGGGCTTAAATAAATGTTTGTAGCATAGCCATAAAAGGTATTTGGAGAATGTTGGTCCAGCCAAAGTCAGATTTTTGCTCTTTATGTGAGTTTACAAAACATTCTTGTTTATACATGAATGAAGACATCTAGGCATCAGCTGTATTTATTGTTTTATGCACATAAGGATTTGCTGTAAGTGCATTTCGCACTTAAATCTAGTGGTTAAACTTAAAAACAGTTTTGGATTTTATGGATAAGAAACATTCTTTTGTCACAGTTTGTAGTTATTCTAACTTAATATTAAACATTTAAACATTTTTGTATCAAACCATTAGCTGACTGGATCATTGCAGCCTTAGTGATCAATCATTCTATCAAATGACTATTTTACACGTACTATGATCTTGGCTTGTGTAAAACACATTCATATACATACTCACTCCACAGACACCCACCCACATGGTCTGATATGGGGGTTTTCTCAGTTCTTGGGAAACATGGGTCGTCCTGCACTATGCTGGGGTTCCCATAGCAACAGCAGCCGCTGCAGCAGACAGAACAGGAAGTGTGTGTGTGTGTCTGAGGAAGAGGAGCAGGTTAGCGCTGAGATGGGAGAGCATGCAGACACTACAGGAGGAACGCAAGATATGAGGATTTTACGACGGCACACCTGTAGAGCATAGACAGGGCTGTGCTTGTGAGTGCATGCATGTGTGCGTGAATACATTTGTGTGTAATGGAGGGTCACCTGTTTCATGTCTACAGCCATGTGTACACTCTCAACAATCTGTATGCGGAGAATATGACGGTAAGGTCCATGCATACTCCCTTCTGGCATATTCAGCAGAAACACTTGGAAATCAAAACAGTGCCACATATGTTGGCTTCAATTGTGTGTGCCACCTGTCTGTATGTTTAATTGTGATATATGCACCCCTCTGTGTGTAATATTTGCATGCACTGGTTTTAGTCAATGTGGTTAAGAAAGGCTTCTCTCGAATCAGGGTGTGTGAGACAGCAGTATTGTCTCACCATTAGCTTATCTCATTCATATGTGTGTGAACTCTGGGATCCGATGGTTATTGTGTGTTATGTCACCTCTGCAAGCCTATTGGCTGCCCAGCAGAGAGTCTGTCCTGTTTAGTTACTGATGAAGATGGATGCATGTTTATGGCATGTGTGACAGTGTTTATCCTTATGGCCATCTGATTTTCCTCAATTAATCTGATCTGTCCTTTCTAACTGTGGGATTTGTGTGTGTGTGTTTGTATAGGTGATCCTGGTGCAAGTGAACCCGGGGGAGACGTTTACCATCCGGGCAGAGGACGGCTCACTGCAATGCATCCAGGGTCAGTCCCATCACACATTATTACATTATCATATGATGGCTTGATGTCACTTTGAGACCCAGTATTTCCCATCACTTTAATTATATGCTGGCTGCACATGTTGTACAAACATGATGTCTGCGGGTTGAACATTTAATGATTTCACAAGAACTGATTTCACTATTTAGTTTTGAACAATATCTATCAAAAATAAAGCTTAACATAGGGAACCTACACAGGTATTGTCATGCTAGTTTTTCTTTATTGTGCAGTGATACAGATTAAAGCATGGATTCTTCTCACAATGGTGTATTAATTTGCTATTGTAGAGATTGGAAAAACAACATTTTTAATCCAAGAAACTACCAAATTATCCTTTTACTGACATCCATCATCATTACTGGGTCTCATTTTTCAACAACATTGCCATAAGGATGCAAAGTTGAGGAGCTGGCTCTCAAACCTAGGATGTTGTAACTTCCCACCAGCACATGAATGCATCATATCAGTCCATGCTTTCAACTGCATTACCATACAGCAGTAATGTGACTTTAAAATCAGAAATTATGATCACTCTGGTTAATTACCTATCTCAAGTGAGTTTTAAGTCTCTACACCAATGTTGTCCTTTCAAAAAATTACAAAAAAAAGTACAAAATAATGTTTTTGAAAATTGTCAGCAGTAATGTTAAGAGTGTTTGACTGACATTGGTGTAAAACATGCAGAAACTCCAGAATAGTTCTTAATTCTAGTGTTTTAGTAGTGCAGTCAATAATGTAGCAGTAAGGAGGAGTAGAAGGGAAGTGAGGGGGGAAATGCTTGCAACTAAGCATGTTATCTTCAGATGAAAAAGACTAGTTGAAAGCATAGTCAGTGACAGATTGGGGCAGAGTGGACAGCCATGGTCTCAGTCTCTGGCTGCATCTGATATCAGTACATGAAAAGACTGGAAACGTAAGCCATTTAGAGGCTCTTAAAGAAGGAAGGAGGTGGCAGTAACACTGGAATTCCCCAACTCTTGTGGACTCGCGTCTCACTTTGATGATGTCAGCAGAGTAAGCTGTTACTCTGAAACTTTGAAAGGGTGCCTTTGTTTTCTTCTCAATCTCTCTCCCTCTGTCTGTGTCTTGCTTCTTCTCTCACTCTTTCTTTGCCCTCTGTGTGAAGGTTTTCTTTGAGTGCAGGCAGTTTTGGCTCCGATACTGATTCCCCCCTGGAAAAACCCCCACCACCACGCCATACTCTATGTTGTAACTAATTACAGCCCGCCTCCTTTTCTCCACCCGCCGTGTAATTCAATTTTTCCCTGAAATCAGAGGGATCGACCCAGGCAGACCGTAGAGGCACAGATAATGCCAGATAGAAACAGTCCATGATAGGATGGACGGCTGCAAAGATGTGCAGATACAGTTGGCAAAGAAATTTATAGATATGGATCAGTGACTTGTGGAAAGATGGACAAAAGATGGATGAAAGAATGGTTTACTGTGTATGGTGAATAGATGAATGGGATACCAGATCCTGATTTGCAAAAAGACACAGTATTGACGTAGTTGGGGTCTGGCGGTTGTCCGTTTGTTTGCGTGGGTGCATATGTGCACTTGCATGCAAAATTTAGCAGTGAAGGCATAGTGTGTATCTGTGCTTTTTTTGGTGCCTTTTACTACAGTCAAAGATAGTTAATTGGGCGGGTGGCTGAGGGCTTGGGTTCATGTTTGAATGCACATATTATTAATGTGGAGGGCCACACACACACACACACACACACAAACTCGCGCTCGCTCTCTCTCTGTCTCTCTCTGGAGGAGGTCACTGGGTTTAATGAGAGGTGGAGTGTGGCAGTGTGTTTTGAAGGCGAACTGACTCGGTCTTTAGACAGAGACTTGGTGTGATTACTGAGACCTCAGAGCTCCGGGTTTGCGCATGCTTGTGTACTTGTGTGCCTGCGTGTGTGTTTGCGCTTTGCCGTACTTATGTGCAAGTGTGTGTGACAGAGAGTGAGATTACAGGGACGTCAGGGCACAACCAGGAACCAGCTTTTATATAAAGTAACCTCTGTTTAGCTGCTGCACTGCGGTGCATGCATGCAAACATGCGTACACGTACACACACAGACACAGATGCTCTGCCAAGGCAGAACCAGCCGGGAGACGTCGACACAGCAGCCAAAAGAGATTCTTTCATATAAACCTTCAGCCTTCCTTCTCCTCTTTTCACTTCCCTCTCTCCCTCTTAATCCTCTCGACTTCTTTTTCTCCCGCCTCCCTACTCTTTCCTTCTTTTCCTCTCCTCCTCATTTGTACGCCTCTACCTTAAAGGAAACCTGGAGCAGCAAAGAGATGAGTATTTGTTGGATTGATGTTAAGCACTGCTCATTAGCCACACCACCGCTAAATGCTACTGGCTGAATTATGCTTTTTTTATTTGGACTGAAAGTTTACATAGAATTTTATTATGCTCAACAAATTCCATATCCTCAGGCCACATAAAATCCCTTTAGAACTGCACTGAGCACATTCAAATAATTCATGCTTGTTCTGAAATATAGGTTAAAGGTTTTTCAGATATTTTCAGTAGTTCTGTCAGTTATGTCAGTAATAGGCTTTACCTGCTCTCTCTTATTTGCTCCTTTCTTCCTGAGTCTGTCGTTATTTTGCTTCAACGACTTTATGGGCGTTTCTTTGTGCCACTTTTTGTAGCAGTGAATCAGTGTATCTGAATCTAAAATCCTTTCCTGTATCAATCCGTTAATTAGCATGTACTGTGTGTGTACTTGTCACCATCCCCTGTTTAAACAGACTGACCTCTCGGTGCTCTGGGGATCAGCTTCAACTGACCCCACCACCCCCACTACCAGTCTGTCTCTCACCGTCTCACCGTGTTGCTCTCATGTATACACTCTTCTCCCTCCTTTCCCCTCCCCCTCTCAATCCCCCCCTCTCCCTTTCTCTCTCCCTCCCCCACTAAGACCATTCCCCTGAGCTTTCCCACACTCACATCAAAGGACAAGACTCTAGAGGGTGTGTTAGAGCACCCTGCTATGGAATGTGAGTGCGTTAATACGTGTGTGTGTGTGTGTGTGTGTGTGTGTGTGTGTGTGTGTGTGTGTGTCTATGTGTGTTTTACAAGGCTGTGTTGGTTTACTGTGTTGTTTGCTCTTTGTTGGACTTTTATGAGGGATGATGAGGCCAGGGGATGAAGATCAGGAAGCTGTGCCCTGCCAGGGAGGATGTGACTTCATGAGGCATGGGTGGTGGCCTTGGTTGAGATTAAGGATAGTCAACAGTTGATTGGTTTGATTTTTATATGTAATGCAACCAATGTAGTCCTATTCTCTCCTGCAGTCCTGTTAGCCCAGGCTGTTTTTCTGACAAGCAATGGTTATGGTGGACACTGCCAGTGTGACCTCAGTGATGTGGTCTCTGCACCAGCTGTGTGCACATGTTTCTTTGCATGTATATACTCTGGACAAAGCAGAGTGTAAATCATGTCATGGTCTGTTTTGTGTTTTACCAGCAGATGTGTGTGTTTGTTTTCTCTCCCTCATTGTTACTCTCTCTCCCTGTGGGTCCATCTAATTTGGTTATTTCATATCTCCACGCTCCTGAAATCGTTCAGGCCCGCTGTCATTAAGGACATTCCACTTACCTTATTTCTGCTCAGATTATTTTAGATGGAGGATACACAAGAGTACCTTAGGCGTAAGTCTTTTATCAGACAGATACTCCCCATTGAAAATGCGTTAGCAATTGGATGCTGCATTGAAACCACATCACCACAACACTGCAGTTTTGTCAAAATACTGATTTGGATCGACAAATGTTGTCAACAACTCAGGTTGAAAATTATTCCAGTTTTTTTAGATTGTATTGTTTTCACCAAATAGCTAAAGTTGGGCATGTGCTGATTATAGGTTTTCTTTTTACTGTCTTTACAGAATTTGCTTGTGTCTGTTGGTATCATTTCCATTCTGTGATAGCCAGAAGTGACTAGAGTTGTAATGTGGACTGTTTTCATTTTCTACAAAATGGCTAGGCTACTCAATTGTTTCTGCACATTCTGAGGAATCATCATAATCTGGGATTATTAAATAATGGATTTAGTGAAAACAAATTGATAAATGCAAATGCAAATCATGAACATTTAGCGTCTGATCAATAACTGACGTCAGTTCAAATGATTCGTGTTTCCTTGATTCCCACCTCATTGCATTTCTTTCTTGTTTCTTAAATGGGAGGAACTAAGTGAGCAAGGAAAATGAGGAGATGATAAAGGGAACTGAGATGTACCCTGTCTCTCCTCATAAGCATTTCTGTCCATTTCTCTCAGCCTCCATCTCTCATTCAGCCTCTCTGTCCCTTTCTCTATTTTTGTCTCACTTGGTTTGTCTCAGTTTCTCCCTGCCTCGGTGTTTGTCTCAGTTGGATGGATGATGCTGATAGTCCTCTTGCTGGTTTCACTGCATCACTACACAAGCACGCTTAGGTTCTCTTTCTCCTCTGCTGGAGTGTGCACTTCTACGCACTGAGCCCTTTGATGTAAATGGAAATAGCTGGTTGAGAGAAATATGGTGGAAAGTCTTGCAGCCTGTGTTTACACCGAGCCAGATGGATCTAAACAATTTGGGGGAGAAGACACAAATACACTTTTCTCAGAAGGGCTTAATTTAGAGTACTGTTTCATACAGTGCCATTGCTTCTTGTAACCAGAGGTGGTTATTTTGGAAACCTGCTTTAAAATGCAAGTCCCACCTGTTGGGACAGTGTGACAATCAAACTGAACAGGATTGAAAATTACTGTGCAAGTGGAAGACATTGGCTGATGTCTGTATTCCCGTTGACCTGGCAGCTTTTAGGATTTACAGTATGTGTATTGAAATGAACATATTTTAGGTTTTAAGTTTAAGTTTATGATCCATTATTTTGTAAAATTTAAAGAAAGTATTATATTCTTCATCCCAAATGTACAACAAAAGTGTGTGCAAAATGTGTGTACTTGTGTAGGGTTGTGTTTCTTTCTGTTTGTATGTCTTTGTGTGTTTGTAAATGGATGTGACTAGACAAATGAACAATTGTGTTGTTATTGTTATGGCACTTGCTTTTATCCCCGGGCATAATGAATGGCCAGTGTTTGTTATCTAAGTTTATCTTGATGCTGTTCTATGAAAACAAAAGGCTATATGTTCAAAATGACACTTTTTCATGTTTTAGAAAAACTGTTTTCAGCTTTGTGACAATGCATTTTTTCAGATATTCCAATGGGTTTTTATATATTTTATTTTGCATAAGAATCGGGAGAATCCTCTCAATCCATAAAGGAATACTTGGTCAAATTAACCAAATTTGATACATGGTTTTCACTGGACAATATCATACTGTTTTTCACATCTGCTTCCCAATTACCTGGTCCTAACAAGCCAGCCATCATAATAAAAATCTCCCAGTATCGTCACGTTGTCTGTCAGACCAGGAAACCACATCAAACGTTTTGCTATAGCAAGTGTTCAGGCTCAGACAGTGAAGTCTCCATCTTGTTTTTTGAAGAGCTAACACTGTAGATCTTTTTTTCTCTCCCGTTTAAAATTCGTTCAAGTTGACAACTGCTGAGTCTGTATTTATGGAATATGCTTTGCTGGAAAAAAGGGTAATGGGATTGGGTGGAGAGACACATGGTGGATCATATAATAGAGAAATCCTCTGTGTGTGTATTGTGTGTTTGGGTGCATGCATGCATCTGAATGTATTTGTATGTATGTAGTTTTAGCTTGACAGCCAGCCAGACCTTTTTGCAGAGGATTTTCCTACAAGTTGTTATGTCCTCAGGCCAACTGTAAAACCAATTCTGGAGTTGTGTTTAGTGCGAGTGTGCGTGTCTTAATTTTGTGTTATGTCCCATTGGATTTGGGAAACTGGTCACCATGGGAACGGACTCTCACTCCAGGTGGTGTGTAATGGAATGCGGTCCCGCTGGGCACAGTTTGTGTGTGTGCATGTGTGTATGTGTGTTTGTGTGTTGCATACCTGTCTTTTTCTTTTTCCAGTGTTTTCCACTCAAATGTACTTTGTAAGAAACAAAAGGACAGAGAGGATTGGTTTGGTTCATTTGGCACAAATTAGTTAAGAGCTTGACTTTAGTGTGTGTATGTGTGTGAGGCAGAGAGAGAGAGTTGATTGTTGTTAAATGCCCTGCCCAGTCGCCACTTATAAACTCAATGCCCTCACACAGTAGGGCATGAGGAGGCAGAAGGAGGAAGGGAGGGAGGAAGAAATGGAGTGGAAATAAAATGATAGAATGAAGGAAGGTAAATAAAGGGGGAGAGACAGAAATAAAAAAACAGGACAGAGTGAGAGTGAAAGAATCAGACGCTACATGTCTGGTCGTGTCTGCTACCATGCATTCCGGGCGAGGCCACTTCCTTTATGTGATGACCCCAGCCACCCCTGTACTGCTCACTTGGTCTGGTCTGCCAGCTCCAAGGAAGGCTGTATTTGCTGTTACGACTGGCCCACTGAGGGCAACATGGGGGTGGAAGGGGTTTGGGGGGAAGAAAAGAGTGGGCAAAACTCTGTAGAAAACTGTGTCTGTCTTCGTATGTAAGACTGTGTGAAAGTAGATGTGTGTGTGAACAGCAGCTGTGAAGAGGAGAGTGCTTGCAGAATTTTCCAGAGAGAGAAAGAAAGAGAGCTTTTCCAGGGATGAAATTCTTGGCTCCCTTGAAGCTCAGGGTACAGCTGGAGCACTTCTCCCTCCCTCCGTCCTTTCCCTCTGGTTCCGACCTCCTTCACTTCCTCCCTTGCTTCCCTGTCTCTCCTTCTCTCTGTGTTTCTATCTTGTAGTATTTTTTTAATTTCAGTCTTACCCTCAACTTAAGTTTTGGTGATCTGCATGCTGTTTTTTTTAGAATGAAATTAAACTTCATCATAGCACTCGAGGGTCCTTTTAAAAATGTTGAATCCTCTCCACATGTTGCTCATGCTGCTTTTTGGATTAGATTCAGTTAGATTGGATGAATCATATGGGGCTGTTGTAGCTGTAAGTGGTGATGGGATACATAAGACAAGTAGAATATAAAAAGGAAAATGTGTCCTGGTTCCTAAGGTCTCCTGCACAGCTGCATAGAATACACATGTGATTGTTTACATCATGTGTGTTTAGATTTCACAAGGAAGCCCCTCTTTTTCTTTTTTTTCTTTTGCTCTGATCTGATTGGTTGGGGGGAAGTGTGTGTTGGTCAATGGGAGGGCACAACCATGGAGGTCGAGGACTGATTTGAAGGACTGGTAGAGAAACAGGTTTGATATTGGTCTAAAAAAGAAGTTACTTTGACTTAGATCATTTTTCCTTGTTTCTCGCCCTCTCACATATATACACAATGTCTATATCTACACTTCCTTGCTTGTCTGATCACCCAGCAGCCATGGGACATGCTCACACACAGTGCACACACCCTCATGTAAACGCATACACACAAACAGTGGAACTCAGAGTTGGGGAGTGGGGGAAAGTCCCTGCTAATCTAGGACTTCCAGTCTTGCCTTCTTTTTCTTTCCACATTCACACGACTTCTCTTCTCTTCCTCCCTACACACACTTTCTCTGCTCTTTATGTTGGACACAAACTCAGTGCTGTTCAGACTGTGACTCATACACCAGGAATGCCCCACATTAACATGTGGGGAGATAGAAGGACGAAAGTGAGGGGAGGACGGGAGAGGAGAAGAGAGGGAGAGTACAGCTGGGTACAAACGTGGAAGGTTGTGCACAGAGGGGAAAAAACGAGTAAAAATGAGTAAAAGCATTGCTGTTCCTATAGTGGGTCAAGGTTTGAGAAGTTGTTGCGTCTTGAGGATTCAAGGGAGTGAAAAAAAGAAGGGATGATTCTTAGGCTCTGGGTCTGTTTACACATCAACAGCTGTTGCACTTCTTTTCTCTCTCTTTCTCCCACTCTCTCTCTCCTTCTAGACATGTAGAGTTGATTAGCGAATGGATACAATGAGTCATAAGTGTCTGGATTGTGTATATTTGCGTGTGCACGTGCATGCTTGCACATGTATGTCAGGGGTCTACGTGTGTCCGCATGCATGCATGAGTGCCAAAGAGTGATAAGTGGAGTATGTCACTTCATGCATTGTGTGTTGCATTGTTACCAATTCCAAAACAATTATATCGCTCATGAGATAATACTATAAAAGAGCTAGCTAGGGTGTGGGTATGTGTATATGCGTGTGTTCAGAGTTGTTATGTCTGAATTTGTAAATGTGTGTGTGTGTGTGTGTCCCATTTTGTAATATGTTGTTTGTGTCAAGGTGACTGTGATTTCTAATGCCAAGGTGACTGTGATTTCTGTAAATTATTCAAATATCAGTGTGTCCCACAAGTCAAGTGTGTATGAACAAGTGTGCATGTGTGTCCATGTCAGCATAACATCTTCAAGAGTTTATGCACATATGCCAAGGTGTTAATCTGGGTATTTGTCTGTGGTTTTGAAATTAGTTTGTCTTGGTGTATGTGAGCCATGTACATCTGTGTCTATGTGATCATGTGTATGTCTGTGGCTGTGAAGGTGTGTGTGTTTGTGCAAGTTAAGATCTTGAGAACAAAGCATGGCTGAGCTCAGTGTCCCTCCAGACGTTACGTTGCTCTCCTCTGGAGCAGACCCAGCAGCAGAAGTAGGTCGGCCGACAGCACCCCTCCTTTGGGTGGGAGAAGACTGGAGAGAGTGGGCTGGGTGTATGTATGGGCTGGCACCCAGGCTACATGCTGGATGCTAAACAAACCTAGGCTTGTATGCTTAAGGACTGTTTACACAGTGATCAGGTCAGGATAAGATGTTAACATCATATTCAAAGAAATTTAACCATTTGAAATTAGTCAAATTGTTTTTTCATAAATGAGATGATGATGATGAGAAAATTTAGTGGATGTGGTCATTTAGAGGAAAAAAACTGCTCCAAAATTATTTGTAGAATCCAATTTTACCTAAAGAGAAACCTAGTCAGTCACTTAGGATCTTGGTTGGAGAATTTGTGTCTTACTAATGATAATCCTAATGTGTTAAGTTCCCCCCCCATTTGGCAACAAAGCTCTCCATTTGGGATTAAATCATTTTCAAAAATTCAAAAAAAAAAGAAAGCAGAGGGGCGTTTGATTTATAATAACTTGCACATGTTTTTGACTGCTCTGGGTCTATTGAGTGTTAAACACTTAAAGCGCTGCTGCTGTCTTGGCCAGATCTCCCTTGTAAAAAACAAAACAAAAAAAAACCTAACATACTTGAGCTCATTGGGACTAACCTGGATAAATAAAAGTTACATAGAATAACCTAAAAGTAAAACATAATGTTTAAAAGATACCAAAGTTTATCAAAGTCTTTAGAGAGAGACTGGCAGCTCCATATTAGAGGAAATATGTTAAACATGGAATATAAATCAAGCACCACACAAGTATTTAGATTTATAAAGTATTTATTCCAAAATTATGTGTCCACCAAAATAAAAATGACACATTTTGTTTTGAAATCAATAATAATACAAAAATATAATAATGTTACTGGAAACATTACTCTTTAGCTGACAAAAATTTTACTTTTATTGACTGTATGTCAAGACAGTAGAGAAGCTGACGAAGAAGAAGAAGGTTACAATGGAATTTAATCCCCTCGCCAACCAGGGACGAGGATCACAACCACTGCTACTACCTCTGGGCAAACAACCAGAGATGGAAATGAAGACTTGTGCACAAGTCTGGCAGTTCTGTTTGGCAGCAAACCTCTCTACCATCAGAGGACCCCATGCAGCATTTGGCTTGAAAGGGCGATTTTGCACAAGCAAGGGTGGAAAGTTGTTTCCACTGTTTTTTGAAAAAGCTTAATACTTTTGTTTGTTCTTAATCTGTATGGAGGAGAGCATGCTTAATTAGAAATATGAGCCAGAGCCAGTGGGCTAGTAAAATACAGCACTGGTTTTACAAGCCTCATAGCGATTGTTTCTTCTTCAGCTCTTAAATATGTTGATGTCAAATGTTGATGAAGTCATCATGGCATTGATAGTTTCATCAGCTGGCATCACTGAGAATGTTTCCTCATTGTTCTCTTAAGACACTGTTATGCAACTTATGCTCACTCGTTTTGAGGAATGTGCTTACACATAACTATACATACATACATACATATATATATACATATATACACACACATTATGTACATACAGTAAGACCCAGTGTTCAAATGTAGCAACTTTCCAGCTTATGATTTTATGATTTACATTCCACAGCAAATCTGCACCCCCCTCAAATTACAGCCTGTTGCACAGAAGAGTCAGGATCAGAAGTGTGGTGTGTGTTTCTTTATGCACATGTGTATAGATGTTTGTTACATACTGTACATAGCCAGCACATCAGCTGTGTGTGCAGAAGTGCATGTCTATGAACGTGTGTTTATGCATATACTAGTTTCTGCCTCACTCTGCAGAGTGTTGGTCTTGTTACCGAGGGCAGGGAAGCGCAGGAAGTCCTGACTTCCTCCTCCATCACTGAGCCTTACCCTGCCCACGGCAAAGATGGCCACCGGACTTGACTCACCGGAGATGGGCCGAAGGGCTCTCCAAAGTGTGTATTTGTGTGTGTGTGTGTGTGTGTGTGTGTGTGTGTGTGTGTGCGCAGGTAGCATCACATGCTTCACACCAATCTGGGATGTGTATACACAGTACACTGTGCTATTTTAAAGTTGTCTACCACATTTCCTGCAACAGCAGGCTCTCTCTCTTCCCCCTCTATCTGTCATTTTTATCCCCTCTCTCTTCCACTCTTTCTCTTTTTTACTCTACTTCCCATCATACTTTCACACATTCTGTCTCTCTCTATCTTTCTCTGTCTCCTTTTCTCTCCCAGAGATTCTAGTAGCCATATTAGTTGACTAAAAGATCTATGGGGATTTGTTTTATATTTGTATCTTAGATATGACAATAGGCCATGTTCTACAGTGTGTGTGGTTGTGTGTATCTGTGTGTGTGTGTATTTACCAAGCAGCAGAGGAAGCTGTCGTGGGAGTGTCTTACTCTTGGAGCTAAGAGGACAGATAACATTACCCTGCTGATGCTTACATAACTTCCAGGCAACGCCACGTCACAACTTACCCAGACACACACACATGCACAGATGCAGGCACACACAAACGCACACACATACAGGAATACAAATACCCATCTAGATCGGACAGCTGCCTCCATGGGGCTCTTATAGGGTATATGGTGTGTATTTCTCTGTGTGTGTGTTTTGTACTTTAAAGATAAAGTGAACACATTTTTTTCAAATCTGTCTATTTAGTAATATGTTTTTTTTTGTCCGTGTGTTTTTGGGAAATCCATCTGAGTCTAGTTGTTTTGTATGTAGGTCAGCTCACAAACAGGCTCCTTTGGTCTGATACCAACACCACACACACACACACGCCTTCCCAAGAGGGTCTGTGTTTCCTTTCAATGTGGTGACCACATGTGCAGATCTGAAATGAAGGGAAAGAGAGAAAGTGTTTCACTCCTTTCCAAATGCTGAATACTGCTTCAGTCTGATGGACAGAACACAAACGTATATTCAATAATAACGCTCACTGTCAGCACTGTTGATCGATAGATGAGTATGTTTATGCAGTGTGCATTATTAGGGATGTAAGTAATTGTGCGTGTGTGAGACCAGGACTCTTTCTGTGTTTGAGTGTGTGTGTGTCGTGCTTTGGGGGCCCAGTCGCAGCTGTCTTTGACAGCTGCATCATGGGAAACATCTGATGAAATGTTGCATCATCTCCTCTCTCTGTGTATGTGTGTGAATCTATATACGGGCAGCTGGACAAAATCACAAGTTTGTGTTTCTTTCTTTTTTTTTTGTTTTTGGAATGAGTCCGTATAGAAGAGTTGAGCATATGAGATTGTCTGCTTGTCTGAAGGTGTGTGTGTGTGTGTGTGTGTTTAAGAAAATGGAACATGATGTTTACCATGGACATGTGTTTATATTTCTTGTGTAAATCCATGGCCACAAAAGTTAAACTTTCTGAGGTAAGACTTTTTTTTGTGCGTGTGTGTTTAGCATGAAGATGTGATTTATTGGATTTGTTGTTGCCCTACATTCCCACTTTTAACAAAATTAGTTGTATTTTGCACTTTTGTTCCACATATCATTGTATTTTTGTTTTTTTGTTTTTAACTTGTTGCTCTTTCTCTTCATGATGAAAGTGTTTTCCCATTGTCTCCGGTCTTCCCCCTGTGTGTCATTGTTGTGCTTTGTCTATCTTTGTTATAGTAGTTTGTCATCATTCCTGTGGTCCTCTTGGTTGCTTTAGACAGCAGCTCTCAAACAAATATGTGCACATGTCACTGACCCCCAAATGAATGCACATCTGACCGCAGACCTCACATTTCTTTCAGTGATCCTCGCAATGGGAATGCTAAGTCATAGATGTGGTATTGAACAGCTTTAGGGTGCTGTACTTAAACAGATAACAGAAGTGAGAGTGAAATCTGTGATTGCAATCGTCTCAGACACTGTACTTTATAGTGAATTTAAGGTGATATATGTAGCATTTTAACATTGGTAATCTATCACACCCTTAACACTGTTACATTAGCATACATATAGAAAATAAACATTGATAAATGAGCAGGAAATCTGCTTGACAGTTGTTCCTCTTGCACAAACTGAGCTAAAGTTAGCCTAATGATAATCATTGATTCATTGATTATTATGTATTCAATGTTAGCTCTTAGAGCAGGGTGTTATGGTTGAAATCAAAATCACAATACTATTAAGACTATTTTTCTAGTATCTGTATAGCTAAATCACATGTAAAATAATCAAATTGATGTTTAGTGCAGCAAACTATTATGTTTTTACTTCTGAAAAAAATGTTTAAAACAAAACCTTGTTTTAGAGGTAGAGGTTACGAACCATAGGTGACATCCAATTTGAGACTGGAAACATCAGGGTTAATGGGATATATGGTCCTACTGTAATTATGACGAACACTGACACTAACAGTGTTACTGGTGTGAATCTGCTAATAATCTTAACTAAGGTCTCATTTGTTTTGGCAACTATACCAAGGTATCAATTTTAAATAGGAATATAATGAAAATGAACTATTCCTCATTTAGCCAAGTACCCGCCTGGATGCCTCTCAAAGGACCACATTACACAAGCTAATGCCCTTCAGTTGCTCAGGTAATGCAGTGATGTCATCCCACATGCAGGATATGACCTCATAGCATGACCTGAACTCTCTGGCAGTCGGAAGCAGAAAAAGCAACAAATGGAAGATGGGGGGGGGCAAAGGGGAGAGAAGTTTGTTTGCTGTGTTGTCTGGGATTCCAGCAGGATTAGGCAGAGGAAGTCGGACTCTATTTGTGGTGCTTAAAGGGCAAAGCTGGAGGCAAGACCAGAGAGTGACGTGGATCATGGACCACACTCACTTTTATGTGCGCACACACATACACACACACACACACACACACACCACTCGAATACACATATTCAACTGCTTGATTATCCTGAGCTTTTCTAAATGGCAAACAGTCTAATACTATATGACTTACAGCAGTGTGTGTGTGTGCGTGTGTGTGTGTGTAAAGGGTAGCAGGACAAAGAGTGTCTTGTATTTTGGGAAGGGGTTGGGGGTAGCTGGGCCTGTTGGGTCCAGTCCTGGGGGCCAGGGATGGGAATGTTCAGTGTGTGTGTGTGTGTGTGTGTGTGTGTGAGCAGAGGAATGCTGCTGTTTGCGGAGTGAAGAGCACAGAGGCAGCAGAGACTGTCCAAACACACGTCTGTTTGTTAAGAGTGTGTGTGTGTGTGTGTATGTGTGTGTGTCTGAGAGAGGGCGACTAAGACACAGAGAGAGAGTGTATTTGGGACCGTGTATGAGCAATAGGGAAAGTGTGCTATGAGCAGTGATGGAAAGAGATTTAGAGAGGCTCTGTGTGTGTGTGTGTGTGTGTGTGTGTGTGTTCTCCCCATGCTATGACCTTCCACTCAATGAGGACTTTTATATCCACTCCTAGTCTCCATGGTAAGGGAGCAGACAGGACTGAAAGAGGTCTGTCTTTTCATACCTGTAACCTACTCACTACACACACACACACACACACACACACACACACACACACACACACACACACATACACACACACTGGCACACACTGCAGACTTTGCTCAGGTTGTGTTTGTGTGTTTACTGTACTGTTACCTGTTTGTTTGGCTGATGAGAGGTCAGGAAGGTGGGTGAGAGATGGATGGGTGGAAGGAAAGGGGGAATCATTTAGAGAGGGGAGAAAAAGAGGGAGAGAATGACTGAGGGAAATAAGAAAGGACAAAGTAAGAAAGGGAGGAAAGGATGATGTGAGTAATGTTTGAAATGAAAGGAGGGAGTGAAGAATGTGAGTAATAGGTGACGGGAGGGAAAGAGGGAGGATCATATAGGAGGAATTCCTGAAAATAGGGATGGAATGATGCAGGTAGAGGGGAATCAATAGGAAAAATATGGAAAGAAAAAGCAGTATCAAGTGAGTAAGAGCAGAAGAGTGAGAGTATAGTGAAGGATGGAAGGAAAAGAATAGTTGAAAAAGTGAGACACAAGAATGGATGGAGAGGGAAAGATGGAGAGAGAAGTTGTTGAAGGAAGGAACATATGGAAGGAGACAGGGTGAAAGGGAGGAGGGATGGAAGGTGAGAGGAAATGAGAGAAAATCAAGGGAGGGATGAAAACAGGAGTTAAAGGGTCAGTTCACCTAAATTAAAAAAGAAAAAAGCATATTTTCTCAATTATTCCACTAGAGGTAAGTGAGAAGATGTTGGGTTTTTTTGTAATTTGGGTGAATTGACCCTTTAAAAGAGACCAGGTTTTAGAACATTCAACTGACATTTGACAGGTGTCTACATGGACAGAAACTATTAGTATCATGCTTCTGTTTGTAGGCCTCTGTGTGTGTGTGTGTGTGTGTGTGTGTGTGCGTGTGCAGTGTGATTTATTCTGAAGCCAGGTCTGCATCCAGCTGTCCCAACGGGGTCCCAATGACTTTACCAGCCGCAGACCTCCATCACAGAGAGACGGAAGAAGAGAGAGATTGAGAGATTTTGAGGGTGGGGGGGTGGATAGTGGAAAAGTCAACATCATTTTCGATCTGCTAATTCTATTAGATTTTCTTGCTTCTCCTTCAGAGCAGAGGTTTTCTTTTTTAGTGAGCGGTTAATATGCCCTCATGTGTTGTACATCCATCCATCATGATGCTACTGTCGAGTGCCAGAAAAAAGAGGAAAAGACTGGCTTACATTTACATTTATGTTTGTATACTTTTTGAGGTCATGTTGGCAGATTTGAAGGGAACAAAGTCTTCCAATTCATGCAATTGGTTGATTACATTTATTTCGTACAACAGGACACTCAATGAACAAAATGAGAAAAGATAAAACAAGCTCCGATAATATTTCCATGCTATACCAAGAAACACAGTCTTCTCTTGAAGTTTTTATTCTAAAGTGAAGTCATGTTGACTTGTAGACTTTACTCTAATACAACCTATATAATATAACCCTTGAGTTTGATGTGAACATATAGGTTGATTCACTGGAATAAGGGGCATTTTACAATATAGTATTACAAATCTGCGTCACACTTTAAGTTGGCCTGCCCCTCAGTGTGTGTGGCTGTGTTTGTGTCCCTCCATGTGTACTGTTGATTGACGAATGTAAATGAGAATTTACTTTAGCGTGAGCTGCCTGGTTAAATAAATAACTCTTCCCCTCCCTTGCAGGTCCTGCTGAGGTTCCCATGATGTCCCCAAATGGGTCAATCCCCCCCATCCATGTACCCCCAGGATACATCTCACAGGTTAGTTTGTGTTTAGGTGTGTTTTTCTGTTTGATACTCTCAGACATGTTTTTTTTATGTTCATCATGTGTTTGTGTGGGAGAGTTTCAGTCAAAATAACAGTCAGACACAGAGGGAGACCAACAGAGTGTGTGACTGCATTTAATTAACCAGTGGAAAAAAAGGCTTCTTATGCCATGATGTGATCTGATATTGACCATTAAAATTCTATTTTTCTTAGTAACAAGTAAGTATTAAGTATAAAAACTTGCCATATTTTGATATGTTTCCAAGGCAAATATATTATTTAATTGTCAGTTCAGTGTCAGTTCACTGGTGCTAGTTGAGCAGCCAACTTCTGGTTTATTTCAACATACTGAAGCTTGTTTCTGGAAAATTACTGAAATGCAGTAAGGAAAATTAAATGAAAATTATGTACTTACAGCCACAAAATGTGAAGTTACACATTTCTGTGGAGGACTGGCTGATAGACTTTTGACTTTTTGACTTCCACATTGTTTATTTTTTCTGAACAACTATCAGATTTAGATCAAGTGGTCATCATTAAAGAATGGCAAGCATGAATATGTTGGAAGTCAGACTATTTATGGAAAGCACCAGGCATTACAATTATCCTGGCTGTTGTAGTTTAGGAAGAGTAGTAACCAAAGAAGCCTCCTCCACCAACAGAGCATTGAGCAGGAATGTGCAGAATTTTGGGTGTCAGGTGGCATTTGTTTTTCTGACTCTCATGTGTGTGTGTGAGTGTGTGTTCTCTATCAGATGTCCTCACAAGAACAGAAAGATAAGAAAAATCTCCCAAAGTGAGGCTTTTATCTGTGTGCTTTTAAAAATATTTCAAGTTTGACATTATGAATTGGGTAAAAGATGGGTTTGCCATGTTAGTGATGTGGAGGAGTTAAAGGTTAGTGAATCAACATGAGTCAATGGTCTGTCCTCACAAGAATAGTGTTACAAATACATCTGTGGTCTACATGTGGTGGGATTGTGTTCCTATGCCAATGGAAGTCAGGTCATTGGCTCACCGTGGGTGTGTGTGGGTGTGTGTGTTAGTAGGGACTGGGCCAAGTGTGAGCGGGAAATACTGTCACTCTTACATAAACAAGCCTGATAGGGGAGACAGGCATTGGGTGGGTAGGTTTTTGTGGGGTTAGCAATAGCAATGGAAGAAGGAATGGATGGAGAAAGAGCACTGCGTGGTGGAAAATAGTGCATTGACAGATGGATTTTGCACTTGTGTGTGCATGTCTTTAGTGGTTTGTGCTAATGGCTGCATTGTGATAGCGTGTGTGTGCACACATGCATATTTGTAATTCCCTTCCAGTTTGTATTATTTGGAGTGTGTGTGTGTGTGTGATTTGTGTGTGTGTTTGTGTGTGTGTGTGTGTGTCTCCTTGCCAGTAAATGTTGCGTGGGCATTTAGGTTGGATCCACATGTACTCATGCAAGGACTTTGCCCTTGTCTTCCTGTCAACATTCTGTTTTTCTCCTCTGCAGCAGAGGAGGGGATGGGGGGCAGATAGGGGGCCTCCTCTTCCTCCCCCCTCCTCTTCTTCTCCCCCTCTCTGTTTTTCTCACTCCGATTAGTTCTGTAACCCTCTTCCTCCCCTCCTGACCCTCTTTATTACTCTCTCTTCTTTCTTTCTGTCTGTCGTATTCTGGCAGTGTTGCCTCTCAGTGTGTGTGGAGGCTTTAGGGTTGTTATTTGGTGTGTGTGTGAGACTGTGTGTGTGTGTTGTTGTTGTTGTTGTTAGGGACCAGCAGATGACTTCCCCTCTCTGCAGGGAGTGTGTGTTTGCTCTCTGCTTGGAATGCAGGCCTGTGAAAATGTCTGAATAATTGGAATGTGTGTTTGTGTGTGTGTGTGTGTGTGTGTCCTAGTCCATTAATGTTAAAGTGAATACATGTATGGAATCTATGTTAATTTGAAGCAGTTCTTTGAAACTTGTTGTTATTGAAATCTGCATACCATCTTATGACAACATTGCGGCACTTGCTTTCACCCCTTAAAGGGCCAAAGCATCCTGTTAGCACAATGTCTCGGTTGTTAAATAAATTATGCGATTCATTCCTTTATTAGATATTCACCATTCAACAGACAGGGCACCTGTTCTTACAAAATGATTGACAGCATAATTTTGTAAGAGCAGGCGCTGTCGGAACTTTGAATCTTTAAAATAGCTTTAAAAATAGATATGATGAATATTAGAGTTTTAAAGGGCTAGTTAGACAATTTGTGAAATATGCTTATTCGCTTTCTTGCCAGCCGTTAGACGATTGATACCACTCTCATGTCCGTTTTGTAAATGTGAATCTACAGTCAGCAGCCAGTTAGCTTAGCTTAGCACAAAGACTGTAAACAGGGGGAAACAGCTAGCCTGGAGTTGCTTCACAAAGACACGGGGACAACAAGTTATTGTTCCCATGCAAAAAATTTGATGCCACATAACCCCCTGCAAAACTGGAGACTGTCAGTTTTTGCACAGATAAAACAAATGAGACATAATATCTTAATTAATGAGCTTTAGAGGTGCTGATAGGCTGATTCTGTTACCTCTGGACAGGGAAAGTCTGGCTGTTTCACCCATTTTCCCACTCTTTATGCTAAGTTAAACTAAATGGCTGTAGCTTCATATTTACAAAAAAGAGAATGGTATCGATCTTCTCATTTATCTCATCTCAATCTTATAAAGTCAATAAGCGTATTTCACAAAATGATGAACTATTCCTTTAAGCAGTACTAGGCATTTTATGTACAGCCTAAATCATATGTAGGAACTAGAAAAGGAGTTGATCCCCTCTAACTGATAATCTGTACATTGTCCTCTTGACTCAAATGAAGTTCATGTACCAAATGCCAAGACTCTTTTCTGTGTCTCCCGTAGGTGCTAGAGGATAACACAGGCGTCCGCCGTGTGGTGGTGACCCCCCAGTCTCCAGAATGCTACCCTCCCTCCTACTCTCCGGCCCTCTCCCCCACACATCACCTGCCCCCCTACCTGGCTCACCCTCACTTCATCCCCAACTCTCACTCTTTCTACCCCCCTGTCAGCCCCGGGGAGCTGCCCCCCCACCAGTACTACCAGCACCACCTTCCCCCCATGTACGGCGATCCAGGTACTGACATGCTGACTGGACTTTATGTCACTGCAAAAACATCAGGGGTTTTATGTGGAATTAAAAATCCAATTATTAATCCAATTAAAAATATGCTTTGCACAGATTTTTAGTCTGACATAAATTCTCTTCTTTCATCTCATCTCATCTGCTCTTCTCTCTTCTCCCCTCCTTCAGAAATCATCCCAGTTTATGGGATGTCTAACTACATAGGTAGAGAGGAGACGTACAGTAAGCCACAGCCCAAAAAGATAAAGGAACAGAGACAACTTGAGCGACAGAACCGACTTAACTCCCCTCCCTCCACTCTTTATAAGGGCAGCCTGGGGCCAGCACACAACGGATACAGGTGACCATACTGCTTCTGTGGCCATCTGAGATCGGCTTTGACTGGATGATTGATTATCTTTTTCACAGGTTAAATGATTGTTGTTGATGTTGAACTATTGTTTGAAGATCACGGCAATATTTTTCAGCGATTGGCTGCGATCAGACCATTAATTGTTGAGGATGTTGTCAAAAGTAAGAACTTAAAAAGTACTTGTTAGAGCAGCCTGTGTAATTGTTGATGCTACAAGGATCTACAGGCAAGGGGAAACCACAGTCTACTGGAGAAACTATATCGTCCTTAAAATATACTATATTCTTTAAAAATCAGCTATGATTTAGTTAATGGTCTGCTGTCAAAAAGTATATTATTCTAGGTGGCATTACATAACAAATGCCAGTCTTCATCAGCAAAGTTTCTATCAGGGACTCTTTAGTTTAGATTTTTATGCTATCTAGACACTTAACAGTCTGTCTCTCCAAAACCTGGTTTATTGTTTTTATTTAATGATAGCTTTATGTAGTTTAAATTTCACTCAGTTATCCCCCCCCCCCAAAAAAATGGCATTGTTTTGAACCCCTTTAACTTTCCTCACCAATTACAAACATTGATGTGGTTGTTATTATGAATGCTCTGATCTACCAGAGCACTGTCAGCGCTGATACTCACTTGATTAAGCATATCGAGTATCAGCCATGACTTGACTGATCCACATTAAATACAGTTTCTTTGTCAATGTCATAATAAAATACAGAGTTTCCGCTATCAGTTACATTCATTCAGCTGACTTAGCTTAAAGTGCCACAGCATCCCTGGCCTCATCTTACTTTATGTAAAAAAAGATTCTACTGGGTGCACAGTAGCTCACCTGGTAGAGCGTGTGCACAATGGCTAAGTCCTTACCGCAGCAGCCAGGGTTCAAATCCAGCCCTTTCCAGCTGCATGTCATCCCCTCTCACGCATTTCCTGTCTCTCTTAAGCCGTTCCTATCAAATAAAGACAAAAAATAATCTACAGCGTGGAATACAGATTTTAAATTTTGGGAAAAAAAGAGAGCACTGGACAGCATTGGATCGGTACTTTGTATCTGCAGATACTGTGGTTGAGGTATCGGTATCAGGCTAGAACAATTTGGATTGGTGTATCCTCAGTTGTTATTTGTTTTTAAACCTCAACAACAACTCAAGTGGTCATTTACTGTGGTCAGAACTATTTCTGGTCACAAATATGGATTGATATTTTAAAGTTTTGGCTCACATGATTACATTTTTTTTCCTTTAACTAACATTAAATGCTTGTTGTTGCCATATTGCAATTTTGTTTGTTATGCAGCAACAAATCACACGCCCCATCACTTGGGTCAGTGGGAATCAGCAGTCCTGGAGGAAAGAAGCCAGAGAGACGTCTCCGCAGCAGTCCACGAAACAGTGAACCAGAGACACACACACAAGGTAGGACACACACACACACACACACACAAAGCAGTAAGAGAGACTGGCACACACAGCATAAACGGTTCACAGTAGGTTTGAATGTTTTCCTTTCCAGAAACCATACATTGATTCGGTTGTGTCAAATAACACCTTCAGTCAGTGAGTCACAATGAACACAGACTCACAGTTAGACACAAACCTGCACAGCAGACACACACACATACAGGGACACATGCTTAATCCAAAAGAGCAAAATTACAAGACCATAGTGCAATGTGTGTTTCCATTTTTTATTTTAAAATTTTACCCCAAAACCAACAGCAAGGAGACGAACTCTAATGTCTGTGCGTTTCTTTAATTTACATGGCTACTAGTCAGAAAACATCATTGTAGGGGCTTTTTATTTTTCAAATACTAAATAGTACATTTCTCAACATGCAACAAAACCAGCTCATATCTCTTTGTGGAAGAATAACTTCTGCCCTCGCTGACCTCTCTCTCTCTCTGTCTCTACGTGGCTGGCTTTGTCCTCTTCAACCTCAGTGCCCCTCTGCATTCAAGCGGGCCAGACAAAACACACCTTTCGTTCCTCTCTTTCTCTCTTTTTTTTTTCTCACAGAAAGTCACCCAAAAAAATGAATGGATGTATGCAGCCTCACTGAGGTGAAGGGATCTGAGGGGGGGGTAAGAGAGGTTGTCTGGGTAACCACATAGCTGAACCCGTCCCTGAGCACTATCGTTTTACCCTCGTTACAATACTGGCCTTGTTGGTGAAGGCTGAGCCGGGGGGGGGGATCGCATACCTGTAGAGTCCTGCTTGAGATGAAGGAAACCTTTGAGCTCCAAGATTTAGACACCACAGCTCAGCCTTGTCACACATGCACACACACGCACATAATAAAGTGCACATGTGCAAAGACTTAAGGGTGCACACACTCTTAACTTGTGGTACTGTTTCTCTTTAATGACATGTCTTTTGACACGTCAGATGTCTGAGTTATTAAAAAGAGCATTTATGCACACACACTCTTAACACACATGGTTATCTTCAGAGTTGATGACAGAAAAAAATCAAGAGACACATAAATGAATCTATTCCCTCATTGTAACTGTCAAACTCTTCTTTAAATTTAGCCTTCTCATAAAACTTTGGTTTGGTCCCTTACAGCATGGTGTCGGATCAGAGGAATATTACATCTGGGTTAGGTGTGGGGATATGTGTGTTTCCCAAAATCCATGTAAGTGGTATAAAATTTGAGCGTAACTCAAATGATCCCATGTCCTGCATGCAAAGAAAGTCTAAAAAAAGTTTGGAACATAACCATGCTGTTGTGTAATTTTGTTTTTGTGGAGACAGAATTGTTTTGTATATAGAATATTGTGTGAACATAGTGTATATTTTAGATTCCAAAGGGATGAAAACATTATGGAAAGGTTAAAATTGGTTGGAACCTGGCTTTAGTGGTATCTTGCTATGCAGATAGTTGAAGTTTTATTTGCTTGTGTTTTGAGATTTGAGAAATGTTTTATTACTTTTAATACTTTTCCATTTTTTTTATATAATTGTAAATTGAGTATCTTTTGTTTTGGGCAGTTGCAAAACAAGCAGTCTGAAGATTTTTGGACATTTTATTGACTAAACAATTCATCAATTAACCAAAGAAATAATTGACAGATGAATTAATAATGAAAATAATCATTAGTTGCAGCCATATTGTTCACTACAAGGTATGTAAATTATAGAGAGTAATGAAGATATTCCTTTTTAAAAGACCTTTTACCCGTTGCTGGAAAATTCTATTCACCTCATTAAAGAATTCATTGTATTGGGGGGGGAGTCAGACTTATTTGCACCGTTTCTGAGACGGATGTCTAATAACGTGCAAATAAAACAAAGCAAATCAGCATGACTAGATACCACTAGAGATAAGTGAGAAAACATATTTTGTTTTCGGTAAACTGACCCTTTAAAAACATGTCTTATATGCCAATTAGTATCATTGCTCACACACTGAAATGAATTTAAACCTGCACACATACACTCATAGGACTTCTAGTCTGCAAATGCAAAACACACACATACAGAATAGGCGGTGTTTGACTGCACTGCAGCGGGGAAGACTGCACAGCTTCTTAGAGTACACACACACACACACACACCAGGCTGACATATAACACATAACAGAGAAGATGAGTGCCAACGCAGGAAAATGAAAGCGAGGTCGACAGCTCAATTTATGAGTTTCATAGTTTCATGTGGCACATACTGTAGTACTCAAACAACAGTAACACACATGACAGACATGTCAGCATGTCATCGGTTGTCTGTTCTGGTCTGCCAGGGTCTCAGTACTGGGCTGGAGATCAGGCTGAGTCAGCTAGATGTACCACACTAACACACAGACACACACATGCACAAACACCCCGTGACTGGGCTTCCTGTAAAACAATCAGAGCATGAGGGTCCAGAGGATTGGTTGGAGGTAAGGGGGCAAACAGATAGAGGAGAGGAATGCAGGATTTGAAGGACAGTTGAGAGAGGAGGGGGATGGATGGAAGGTTTGTAAAGAGAAAAAAAACAGAACTCCTACATCACAGGGAGCAGAGAGATGGAAAGACAGAGAGACAGAGGGTTAAAAAGCAGAGTACAAACATTCCGACAAAGTTGCTGCTTGGCCCGGTGCATCCAAGTATGGTCCAATCCAGAATACCACACACACACACACACACACACACACACACACACACACACACACAGCCGCCTACGCTTTGCCCTTGATGCCCTTGCTCTGTGTGTGTGTGTGTGTGTGTGTGTCTGTGTGTGTGTGTGTGTTTGTGTGGTGTGTGGTGTGTGGTGTGTGTGTGTGTGGGTGTGTGTGGGTGTGTGTGTGTGTGTGGCTATTGCCCCAGTGCCAGTAAGGCAACAGGCTGACTTGGCGAGTGCAGTGTCCATTCCCCAGTAAAGCCAGCTCTACAGGCCCTTTTCCTCAGAACTGAGCTGCTTGCTGAGCAGAAACAGATGTGGGCCCCGTCCCCTCTATTCCTCCATCTTGGCTCTGCATCATCACCACCACAGATCCTGTCTCTCACTCAGAGAAACTGGGAGTTCAGCAGAAACAGATGGGCCAGCACCCTCAGCTCCTCCATCTTTGGTTCTACGTCACTGCCAAGCACTGTGAATTCAGGAGAAACCTGATGTGTGCAGTGACTGCTGTGTCCACCATGTTGGCTAGATATTACCGTGGTCTGCTGTTGTGGTATGAGAATTGTGGAAACATGTCGATCTATTATGTATATTTCAATGTGTCTTAGGAAGTTCATTTTCAGTTCGTCTTAGCAACAAAAATAAGGGAAAACATTTCATGTATCTTCAGTGTTGACGTAGTGAATCTAAACCAAAGAAATTTCTAAAGATTTTTCTTCATTGCCAAACATAATGACAATGTGCCAAGAAGGATGTTTTGAAACAAGGAAAACCCTACTGGAATTTAATCTTCTGTCAGTTCTCTGCACATTCTTTGCTTCAGACTTGATGAAACTTGATGAAACTTTTCATGTCATATTTAACTAACATTAGCTTAACATACGTTGTAACTAATGGCTTCATTAGTGGTTGGCTAATAAATCATATACCAATGCTTTATAAATCAGTTATAAGCTATTAATAAGAACAACTTGTGGGTTGCCAGGCTGGGAAAATTCTCTTTGGCTGGTAAGTCATTAATAGGCAAGTCATTCATAAAGTCATTAATAAAAGGTTATAAGTATACTCATTAAGTACTCATTTTGTGATAAGCCATTATGTCGGCAGGTATAAATGTTGTAAGTCATTAATAAAGGGTCACAGGTTTTTCACTGTCATTAATATGGGGTTCCTAAATCTGTACTTGTAAATTTTAATAAGTTGCTAATGAATGGATTGCTGTTCAGCTTTTTTCAAGAAGGCCAGAGGTCAAACGGGCAATTAGAGGGTCTTCTAAAGAACTAAAAAGACAAAGCAAGTGTCCTGCTGGTGGAAGATAAACACCCAAAGGGATTTTCTGCAACTTGGCAACCCAAGTGTTCTTATTAATGGCTTATAACTGCTCCATAAAGCAATCGTAAAATATTTGTTAACCATTAATAAAAATATTAGTCATTGCTTATAAACCCTTTTTAAATGGTACCTTATTAGAAAGTGGTACCAAATAATTGATTCCTTTATTACCAGAATTGCAAGTAAAGAGTACAAAGGCATTAAAACATTAGGTGACCAAAAAAAATTAATATTAACAAGATATACTAAGAATGCAGATTCTTAACTGTTTTATGCAGATGACACCAGTAGATGCATTGCCTCTTGTATCAGTGATGTGGGTTTTGCTCTAGTACTGTGCTACTTTTCACCCTAATAGAGTTTCTTACTAATTAAGTTGCAGCACCAATGAACTGACATTTTTAGAACAATGGCGGTGGTAAAAGGAGGCTTATAAAAGCACAATGTCCCGTAATGTTTTGGTGATGTCATCCTAATTAGCTCTAGTGGCCTTTGACCGAGTCATGACTCAGCCCTTATATTAACATCAAACTCCTCTTCCAGCTCCTCCTGCTGTAACTATAGTAGTATGTGTGAACACACTCTCACCATTCCCTTACTGGACTGTTTTGATGTGGATCACCATGGCAATAATCTCAGCCCCACACACACACACACACAAACTCTTACCCCTTCCCACAAACCCAAATACGGCCATGTTTGTAGGGCAAGATTGAAGGCAGTGTGGGGGAAGAGAGAGACTAGAAGAGGGAATGTTGAGACATGAGTGATAAGACAAGGAAATAGGAAAGAAAGGGGACAGAAATTGGGGAATCAAAGAGTCAAAAGGGGGAGATTTACAGAAAACACAGAAAGAACAAGGGATGGCTTTACCAGCAGAGGAATGTCTTTCCCGATGATATCATGTAACAGGACTAGTGGGATTAGAAGGGGAGGTTGTTCTTGCCAATCACAGTGAGAACACCAGACATTTCCCCATCCAGCTTAATGAACCTTGTGATACAAGCGATAAATTTGCCTCACTATCAAACTACAATACCCGACCGCTCTGTATTAACCAGAACTGGGTTACATAATATTTTAAGTCATTTCAACTGCTTTAGCGGGGTAAAAGTGAGTTTTACTCAAACAAATTAAGTAATTGAATAGACAAAATGCACAAACCTGATGGCTTATGTATTTTTAGACCAATATTGAAGCGTCAATGTGGCTGCTGTAAATAAAGAAGAGGGCCTTAGAGAGGAGCTACTAACACCCTTTACTTTTCACATTGTGTGTCACTGGGCTTTGTATTGTTTTAGGAGGTACACTTCTTTACACAGCTAAAGTTTTTGGAGTTTGTTGTGAAGGCAGATGCTGGAAGCAGTGAGAGATCCATGGAAGATTGACTTTCTACATGTTTGTCAAAGCCAGAAGAACTTTGACTTAAAAACTGCAGTTCTCATTAAATGACTAAAGTGTTTAGGGAAATGTTTGTTGGTGTTAACATTGAAAAAAACAAACAAACATGCAACAGCACGACATAAGCACAACTCGCTATGTGAACGTGATGGTAATTTAACTTCCCATTTTCTAAATAAGTACCCGAGTCACTTCTTTACAAACGGGAATTAAATGAGTTCCAACTTAATATCCTGTCATTAACTCCTTGTGCACTGTCAGACAATAAAACTGTAAATGATGAAACTGATGAGAAAAGATATTAGGTGATTGACTGGAGAGAAGTGGGGCGAGCGTCCCTATGCTCACAGAGGTCCTTAATTAAAGGTCCAGTGTGTAGGATTTAGTGGCATCTAGCGGTGAAATTGCAGTTTGCAGCCATTTGAATACCGCTCACATCACCCTCCCCTTCCAAGCGTGTAGGAGAAACTACGGTGGCCTCGAAAAGCCAGTGTTTGGTTTGTCTATTCTGGGCTACTGTAGAAACATGGCGGTGCAACATGGTGACCTCCCTGGAAGGGGACCCGCTCCCTATGTAGAAAACTAAGGGCTTATTCTAAGGTAATGAAAACACAATGATTGTTTATTCCAATGATTCTCGCAATGATTCTTAATTAGTATTAATAAATATTATATTCCATTTCTGCCAATAGCTTCTCCTAAATGTTACACACTGGAGCTTTAAGGCTTCAACAGCAAAATCATTTTCAAAATCCATCAGCCACTTCTCCCTTCATATCATAACTTCATGATCATATATCACTCACCACTGATTTCCAGCATTGACACTGCTCTCTCACTCATCCGGTGCCAAATACCGTGCAAGCATTGTGGCTCTTTCCCTAAAGCTTGTATGTAACAAAATGTACATAATGGACACTAATGTCAGAATGACAATCTATCACTTTAACAGATAGATGAAGCCAGAAATATTAAGTAGTCCATGTCTGAAATGGGCTATATAGTCTACCGATTGTATTAGCCATGGCCTTAATTAGTTATGCTCATTGTAGCAAGATAAATCAATCACAATTTTCAGTTTAAAAATGCTACATTCGCTGATAAATGTGAAAATAATGCCATGTCATGTTTTCCATCCATGCAGATTGCTTTCTAACAATTGGCAACAAAGAAACATCAAAATAATAAAATGTATAAATTGTTGGTATTTTGCATATGCAGGCCACAGTGCCAACAGATCAGATGACATTTTTGTTTCCCCTGTCCACGTTATAATTCAAGATTGGTGTTTTTGAATTTAAACACTTAAGTGAGTGAAGTAAGATCAGTTTTTGTGGTCAAAAACGACAACTGTGGTGGGGATAGGAGGTAAAATGCACCAAAACAGATGTGTTTTACATTTTATCTGCAGTATAATGGACATTGGTCCATCTGTATCTCTGTCCCCGTCATTCCATCTGTCTACTCTTGTGTCATTTTATCTCTGTTCGCCTCTTTGTTAGCCTTTCTCCATTTCTCTGCCACTGTCACACTGTCTTTCTGCCTCTGCTGTCTGTCTGACTGCAAATTTGTCTTCCACTCTGTTTGCCAGTCTGCAGTCACTCTCACAGACTTTTTGGGCTGAGCAGGGTCAGATGGGGTCAGGGTTCTGAAAAACTCATCCCCTGCGCTTTTTGTAGCACGTACACACTTGTATAAACACATGTGCATACATGTACACACATTCAAGCTCTTCTTGGAAAAGTGGAGAGAGTTTTTTGTGTCGCTTGGCAGTTGAGACGGCCATCTCTCTCCTTAGTGAGAGATCTGCAGTGGCCAAAGTCTCTCTGTCTGTCTCTGTCTACGTTTACATGCACACATGAAACCCGGTTATTGAGAGAAATCAGGTTAAGGCAGGGAATCAGGGAATGCAATTACATATGTTTATACTGAGACTTATTTATTTTAGTTTCAGGTTAAGTTGTACTTTGGATTTTATTATTTTGGATAGAAAGACACACAAATAGTGATGTGTCTTATGCATTGCTGCCATAGAAATACTTTCCATAGTCTTTATCATGCACATGCACACTTTTAGAAACCATTATATATGACCAAAAATCTGTTTTCTCCTGCAGATATCAAGCTGTATTAACCAGATTCTTCTAATCCCTTGCTCCGATTAGGAAAGCTGGGTTTTCACATTTACATGAAGTCTAATAAATTAGGTTACTGCAGAAAGACAATAACAACCAGGGTTCTTATTTGCATGTCTGTCTCATCCTCTCTGTTTTGGAGTTAGATTTTTGAATTTTAATTTAGATTTTTTCCTCTGCCCTTATTTGCTCTCTTTTCTCTATCTTAAATCTCCCTTTCTTATCCCCTTTTTAAATTATCAGGATTCTGGCCATGAGAACCAAACCTTCACCATGACAACCACAATTTCAGGCATGTCCCAATGATTTCTCTGCTGTGTGTGTGTGTGTGTGTGTGTGTGTGTGTGTGTGTGTGTGTGTGTGTGTGTGTGTGTAGCCCAGCTGTTGAACAGATGGAATGCTCACTATGCAGCAGATGATAATAGTGTGGAATCCAAGGTCTGTGCCCTTCTGTACCTCCATTTTCCTCTATCCTCTCCTCCCTCCTTCTCAACTCAGTCCCTACTCCTTCCTCTCTGTCCTCTTCTGTCTGTTCCCCCTCTCATCTCCACATCTCTTTCGCTCTCTCCCTTCCAGCTGAGTGTTTGTTACTTTGCTTTGTTCTCCCTGATTATAGGCTTTAAAAGATGGGTATCATATCTCACTTTGTTCCTTTAGGGCGACACACACACACACACATACGCACATACACTGTCGCCCGGTATGTGTGTGGAGTGGGGGCTGAGTGAACGGCCGTTGCCACATTTTTCAAATTTTTTTCTCCAGGCCTTAAAGGTCTTTTTCTGTCCCAGTGCAGACAGACTGCATCTAAGTACCACAGTCTGTCATGCAGAAGGAATGCAACCTCCTCACTGTCAAAGTGACTCAGTTTTACTGTAGCTCTATTTGCTAGCGACACCACTAATTTTAATTAAGTGTGTAGGTGTATGACATTAAAAAAGATTGTTGTAAAAATGTCCATGTATTTGAGGAGGACTGTAGCTTCATATTTAGCGTACAGATATGAGAGTGGTATCAATTTTCTTATCTAACTCTCTGTAAGAAAGCAACTAAGCGAATTTCCCAAAAAGTTGAACTACTTTTGACGAGATGACTAAGTGTTCTTAATTTGCTGCAACTTTGATTTGTGCCACTGACTGTTTTATTTTCCATTTGCAACGACAGCTGAGGCTAATGGTTATAGTATTTAGGACCAACCACCGTACCGGAGTGACAAAAAAATGATTATTTCTAAGTTGAATTGATGGCCATAAAGTGTAACAGTGTACTTTGGTGCCTTTTTAGGAAAGCCAGCCTAGATGTGAAGGCAGTGACTAGTACTATAACTACTATTACTTTGAGCTCAGTGGTGCGCATCTGCTCTGTGCCTAGTGATGATGTCACAAAAGTTTGTGTAATCCTTGCCTCACATCCTCTAAGCCCTCTCTCCTTTCATACCTCCCTTTCTCCTCCTCTCTGTTGATCCCTGGCTCGCTCTTTGTCTCTCAATTTCCTTGTGTTTTTGTACCTAATCTCTTACCCAGACTCCTCTTGCCTGTCCTCTCTCTCTCTCTCTCTCTCTCTCTCTCTCTCTCAGCAGTCTGTCCTTCAGTGTCTCTCTTTCTTCCCCCCTCTCGCCTGGTTTTGGCTTGGCCTGCTGCTCCCCCCCTCAATTCCTCATTCCTTCTACTTTTCCTGCTGTCCGTTGCACTCCCTCGCTCCGTCTGGCTGTCCTCAGTAATCAAACACAGGCGGTCAGACACAGACAGGATGTGAGGTCAGACGAGGAGAGGAAGTGAGTGTGCGTGGGTAGCACATAAACAGAAAAGAGAGGAGGTGAGGGACAGTGAGGACAGAGGAGTGTGTGTGTGTGGAGTTACACTGGGAAGAGATTCAGTTTATGTTTCAGTTCTCAGCATCAACTCTTTGTGGTTGTTCCCTGTATTAAACACTTAAGCAGCTGGACTCAACAACCACAACAAGTCATAACATTCAGCGGTGAGGTAAAGTGGTAGTATTTTTCGAACTTTATTATTGCTCTCCTGAAATATTAAATAAATCTCTTAATTCTGTCACAAGCTGAGTTTGTGGGTTAGCCACCTTTTTTTCATAGTGCTGAAATATTAGTCTGTCTCAGTCAGTGTAGAATTGTTTGGGCTGTAAACTTGAAGGGTGTCCTACTTGTGGTACTGTATGGCCCTGTTAGATGAGATCATTTTATTACCACTCTCATATTTGTCCATTAAATATGAAGCTACAGCTGGTTAGCTTACCTTAACACAAAACAAAATCTGCCTACCAAATGTTAAAATATTTTCACTCAATGCTAGACAGTTAATTTTGAAAAGTGGAAGAGACCCCCAACTGTTAAATATACAAAATACCATTTTGTATATTTAACACTAGAAAGTAAAGTCGATTGAATGGCATGTACTGAATGTAGTCATTCATTTAACCTGTTATATCACTCACTTCTTGTACCGAAATTAATAGAGGGATTTGAATCTTAACTAACTTTTGCTGAAGCTTTCAACTGCATCGACTAGTCTTCATCAGTGGATGGAGTTTGCTCAGGAGGGATTTTATTTTAATAGGACTTGAATTATTGATGTTAAGAATCTCTCATGGACCTAAATTTACTCTCATCACAGTTTCCAATAAATAAATAAATGAAAAAAACTACAAATAACAATGATTTCTTAACAGATGTTCACCTAACCAGTTGGCCCAAACACCCAGTGCAGAAGTCCAGAATTTATAACTGATTATACTGTAATTACTCCAGACAATCATATAAAAAGTAAGCAAGCATAAGAAATGGACTGTCATATACTGATGTAAAGAAAGTACATTTACATGAACTGTGCATTGGAAATGTTAATATGAGATCAGATTTTACAGCCCTATTTTGAAATCTGCGCTCTTTCACTCTCAAACAAATGATGTTGCATGGCTGTCTCAGTGTTTAAACCTCTTTATTTCATAATTCTCTCATTTCTAGTTGAAGACTTCCTAAACAGTCCATTACCAATCACTTCTTGAATAGAAATGCGATCACAGCACCAGCCTCCGTCTCTGACAAAAGAAGGAAATGACTTTTGATTGATTTTTACCATTTACAGTCAGAGCAGAAAAACAAAATTAATTTCTCCCATTCCCAATAATACAGTGACAGTAACATCCAGAGAAGCTGTTCGTGTCCCATGCATGTCGTTTGATTATCTGTTGCTTGCTGAACGAGACAGCTGAAATAATGCTGTAATGGAATTACACCTCTTCTTGTCTTAACTGTGTTACCTGCAGCAGACAAGTAGCAACAGGACTGCAGCATTAAACGAGCATATTCTCTGTTTTCACTCAGCTGTGATGAATGGGTGGAATCTATGGGATGAATATCATGTCATATCTCGAAATTGAGAAAAGGCTTCGAAAGGTTGAAACTCAGTGTTTGAAAGCTTGAAATCTAGATTGAAACTAAGTTTATTTTTGCATAATGTTTTAATAGCCTAGGAAAAATCTCTGCAAACATTATTCTGTATTTGAGTTTTCCTTCTTCATAACTGCAACACTCTTTTTACAGTGTTTCTCCAACACATTTTCAGAGTTTCAAATTTGTCACTGCTCTCCTGGTGATCTGAAAACTGGTGCACACATGTTGGGAAAATAGTTTTGAAACGTTGAAACTTGAGTTTTGAAAGGGCGAATTGTTGTCTCACAGATCTGGTCTGAAACTCCAAAACAAATTGTCTGTTTGAATGGATGAAAGGGGACAAGTGTGTATATGAAATAAAGTGTGCTAATGAGCCAATGTGACTAGCAGTGATGCAGAATTTGTACTTCACCTGTTGAAGTCTACCCACACTACCAGACCAAACACATGCACACACAGTAGCTTAATTCCACTCCTCCTATCACCCATCATGAATCTCCTGTAACCTGATACTGGGATTTTGGAGACACACACACTCGCTGTCTCTCTCTTGCGCTTGCTTTTTTATTCCGTCTAACACACACACACACACACACACACATACGGAGGTCAAGTTGAGGTTGTGCTTCCATGACATCACTGTTGCCATGACTCATAAGTGTACCCCCAGGCACAGTAAGGCCCTCTCCTCCACAGAACCTGTCAGAGGGACTTAGCCACTCACACACACACACACACACACGCACACACACACACACACTTCACACACACACAATCTCTCATTTATCACTTGCTCCAAGTATACAGTGATCTTCGTAAAACAAACTGCTCTGTACACAAGTATACTGTGTATGTGTACTTGCAAGTCAGTCCTGTAACACTGTAACACACTCATCAAACAGACTTGGTTCCATACACATCTTGTATTGCTGACCCACGCACACACACACACACACACACACACGTACACATCCTGTGTGATTTACAGTGGTCAGACTCAGATGGAGAAAGCAGGCCTCCTCTGGTCGGAAAAACCTCAACTGCGGGGATCACACGGGGGGGCGGGGGGAGACTTCCATTACCCACACATGTGTACACACACACTCACTCGCCCTCCTACCAACCCAGAGTGTCCAATAAATTACATTTAGACACATCGTATCACTGGACCAGAACTGACCTACATGGGTGTGTGTTTGTGTGCATATGTTTATGGTACACACATACATTATGTGTGTTTGTGTGTGTTCCCTTACAATGGAATAGTCCACCCAATATCATGCTCAAAGAGGCTGTCCTACACCCCAACACAGTCTGCTTGTAGAGTAGAAAGAACAGTAGTATTTTTATGCCTAATAAGTGACCTATATGAACTTTAGGGCTGCAACTAATGATTATTTTTATTATCAATTCATGTTTTGATTTGTTGATTAATAATGAATTCTACAAAATGTCAGAAAAAAGTAAAAAAAAAAAAGCCTTTCACAGAGCACAATGTGAGGTATTTAGATTGCTTGTTTCAGTCCAAAACCCAAAGATATTCAATTTACAATTCTAATGAACAGAGAAAAACAGCAAAACCTAAATGTTTGACATTTTTGCTTGATCAATAACTTAAATTAATAATTGATTAAAGTAATTTTCTGATTGTCAACTAATCAATGGTTTCATCATGAATGACTGAAGTATTTATAGTGATTACACTTGTTCTTATCATATGAGTCAACATTTACTCCTCTTAACACCTGATGTCTGATTGGTGTTTTCACGTATCAAGTATCAAGTATCAAGTATCAGTATTATTCTGCCACACAGGAAACAATGTGGAGCCTCTTCCTGGGCACCACATATGTGAATTATCAGTCACTGTATATCTGTTCCAGTATGTTGTATGGCATCTATGTCAAATCATCAAGTGAAATCAAAATAAATAAAAGTGGAAAAAACTTAACAACTTAAAAATACTGTCATAAAGAGAAATATTTTAATCCTCTTTTTCTTTGTAAGCTTGTGGAGTTATAAAATCCAGCATCATCATTATATAGCAACGCAGTCATTACATACATATAACATTGTATTCAGTATAATGTCATGCATAACAAGCTGTACAGCGGGGCTACAACAACACTGCTGACGTCAGATCATTCTGTGGATAAATATTCACAGGTGTGGGGACAACTGATTGAAAAAGATACATAATAATGATTAGGATAATGATTTCTATGAACTAATGCCTCCAAAAATAATCAACATGTTCTATGTTCAGAACAGAATAGTCACTGTGGAATATGAGTCATATATATATTATATTTTTTATTTGGTGATCCCCTTTTTATTTGCTCTAGGTCAGGGATTTGTGACTAATGCCTTTCTGTGGAACGCTGGATAATTTAGTATTTTTTTCCATGGGCTGTGTTCATCATGACTTGATGAGATGAAATAGGCGGTTGCTCAAGAAAACAAGTGTTGCATCACACACCATTTGACAACACACTTTTTTTTAGAATTTAGGTCTGTTTTTACTCTATTTTGGGCTATTTCTGTGGGTTTTTTTCACAGATGACTGAATTACTATTCGGATAGAATATTTTCACAGACAATATTAGGGATGATTAGGGAGTCACAGTGCATTTTAGCTGACTTTTTGACCCTACAATTTCTCAATTTAGATGCAAACCTTGGCTGACCTTGGACAATAATGAGCCATAGATTTCATATATCACAGTAACATGGCTTGTGGTAATTGAAAACCCCTATCCTTGTCAATCAACAGCCCCATTTTCAGCAGCACTGCCAAAATTGCTAATGTGCATCTGTTTTGAAACTTGGGATGGCGGAATTTTTCATTTCTTTTTTTTTATTTAAGTAAAAAAAGTCAGCAGTCAGAATCAAATTCAGAAATGTAGGAATTATGCACACAGATTGCAATTATGACCCGACATGTGGCACAAATTCCTCCACGATCTCTCTCCTCTTGTCACACCAAGAGTGCCAGTCTCTCTTTTCTTTGCTGAATATTAAATGGAAAAAACCTGGAAGATTTTTGATATATTCTATTTTTTTTTCTCTCCTTAGATCATGATTCAGAGGGGAAGCGTGTTCAAGACATGCTTTCTGCAATCGACAAACCACAGGTTGGTATGCAACTCCTCCCGCAGCTGCACGCACACACATACACAGACACACAAACCCAACATACTTTTAACCATTTTCATCAATCATCTCTTGTCTGATGAAGTCAAATCTGGCACGAGTGTTGATGTATGAATGATGAATGATGTATTTACCATATTTGTATGTATGTATTCGTATGAAGTGTATCTCTCATTTTGAAGTCATTTTCAGGGCTTTTTAATTACAGTCACAGGGAAGGTAAGCTCAGCTCACCCTGGCCACATGAGGGCAGCATCTGTTCATCCATTTACTTTCCACTATGCCTTAAACACTAAACACTAACAGCTTTTTCTCCTTCCCCAAGGGGAATGTGAATGAATGAGCTGGAGCCATGCAGACATGGTTTGGTAGAGAGGGATTGCTCACTCCCGGTTAAAGCAGTTTGGTCAGCATCCTGTGCAATTGGACCATTTGATTATCTGTGAGTTTATGACAAGGGTTGAAATAGACAGAGAGAATGGAGAGAGAGATAGAAAATGGACTGTCAAAAGAGGGAAAGACATGAAAAGAAGAGGTTAGTTCAGAGCTTTGAGCCGTTCCCTTTATTTGCTCTCATAACCTCAAATCATCTCTACATTGATACTGCAAGTTTATTATAGCTGATACTGAGAAGAAAAAGAAAATGGTATGGAAAGAAGGGGAAAATTTTGAGATCTCTTATGTCATAAACTGCAGATGTGATGTTCTGTCACTTGGTATGGATATATACTATAGGGGCAGACTGTTAATTTTAAAGTCCTTCCTGCAACAGCAAAAGTGCCTCTTGATGGCTTCAGCTGTGTACCATACAGACACGGTAGCATGTGTCACAGAGGCAGAGCTTATATGAGAAAGTTTATCAGTTCAAAATGTTCACAGTGTTATCTTGTTCTTCTGTTTGAATTGTTTGCTTTCATAGAAAAAACATGTGTCTTCAGCTGACTTAAAATATGAGAGGCTGTGGGGGGGAGTTATTCGCTTGCAAGTTCACCTTGTACCATTTTACTCTTTGTGCTTGAAGAAAGATGTGAACTACTTTTCACCTCAAAGGCCTGGGTGCTCATAATAGCACTGGCTACATTTACATGCACATGACATGATTTGATTATTCAAAGCAAGGTATTACATAATTTAAAATGTTTATGCTATGAGAAGGAAATATCCATCACCATGGATACTGATAGATGCTTTGCTCATTCAGCTTTTGAGTTAGCCTATTGTATGTTGTGCACTGTTTACCTATGAAAGTATAAACAATCAGCATGTGCCATGAAATCGATGGTACAGTCTTGTTTAATTAATTTATGGGTATTTGGTTAAAAGACACATCAAATAAATTTAATCAGGGACAATGTGACAGTTCTTTTTATTTTAGTTTACTAAACATTAGAAAATTGTATGCGCATAGGAATTGGGACCCTCTGGCATTCAACTTTACACCTGACCTTTCTGTCATGATGTTAACATGGTATACACCCTTGTGGCTGTGGCTGAAATATAGCTGTGTGATAACACATTTTTTATCTTCAACATAGTAGAGCGTGCGCATGTTTTTTTTTTTTTTAAGTTTGTAACCTAGATAAATGGCAAAAGAGTGGAAGAGAGAATGTGTCTTTTCAGCTGAACATCTTTGACGTGCATTATCAAGCGGATTGATTGTTGTGGCCATGTAACAAAATATGATGAAAACTAACAGAGTGTCATAGTTGGATTAAGGGATTTACATGCTTTAAATGCTCTTCTATTATGAGAATACAAGTTGAATATTACAGTATTAACATAATAACTTAGAGTTGGGTATCTACATGGGCAGTTAATAGAAGACGAGGACTGATGATGGATATGCAGTAGATTATCACCACCTCACTTTCAGTGGCCTTTGCGTAAAAGGCAAATCATTTGTAGATGATGAACAGGCTGTTTCTCAGGGTCAAAGGGCTAGAGGACCACACACCTCTAAATGGCGCCCTTCATTCTTCATTTCCACTACTCATCCTCTTTTTCTTTTCATTTCTTGTTTCTTTATTCCTTTTTCTTTCAGCTTTCTGTCACTTTGTCTCGGTCTCCTTTGCTGTTTTACTGTGTCGTTGCATTCATCATCACGTCATTCATTACGTGGAAGGCTTGGCATCATATTTATGTATCCACAGTGTTCATATAAACAAAGTGTTAAAAAAACGTGTGCTTAGTTGTTAATAAATTGCCATCAAAGACGATCTCAGGCATGTGGACAAAGTGATGTGATCTCATAACACCTAATCATTATGATCAAAAACTGAAATGACATCTCTGTCTCTCCGTCTTTTCGTGTCTGTCTGTCTGCCTTCCTCATAGACTGTCTAGACATGGTTGTGGTTTGCAATGCCCTCAAGGCACATTCATTGCCTATTCAGTGGATGTGGAGTCTGGAATAGCAGCAGATTGTGCTAAATCACGCTAAATTGGCTCACCCACCATGTGGCGCAACTAAAACTCCCATAAACATGCACACACTTGCAGGCTCACAGAAAGGCACACAGTTAAACACACAAACATGCAGGCCTTTTTGGTGTTTGTTCATTTTAACTTTCTTGTTTGTTCCCGGCATGGATGTTCCTGAGCCAGAAAGAGCAGCTGAATCTGGAGTAATGGTTTCAATGAACCATTGCTTTACTGTGACACACACACACACACACACACACACACACACACACACACACACACACACACAGACACACATACAGGGCCAAATACATACACATACCTTTATAGAACGATTTTACCTAAATATTATATAATATTATAATATATATGGGAGTAGAATTACTGCTGCCTAGAATAGAAAGGACCACTTACAAATAAAAATGTATTAAATTAATTATCCTGTGTACATCTGCTAACCAAATGCCACACTACATACATGGAAACATTTTGTGCATGGGTAACCGTGCTTCGTTTCATTTTGTATATAACATACAGTACATATGTTTATGTGTGTCCTACAGGTGTCCAATGTCCAGGCACGGGCTGCACGACTGTCCTGGGGCCCCCCAGCAGGGCTGGTAAACAAGCATAGTAACGGGATGCCTGTGTCCTGCTCCTTCGAGGTCTCTCTCTCAGATAAGGGACGAGACGGAAAGTATCGCCTTATATACAGGTAGGAAACACACTCCAAGCTAAAAGAATACAGCATCAGCTACAAATACGCAAGTACACTGGTGGGATTTTTGTGCTTTGTTTGTATGTGTGTTTCAGTGGCGAAGAACTGGAGTACCATCTGAAAGACCTAAGACCAGCAACAGACTACCACGTACGGTAAGGACTTTGCCGGAGGACGTTTTTAACTCATTCTTTTTGGATGTCATGATGTTTTACTTTCATACCTGTGTTTTTGTTACATTCTTATGTTCTGTATGTTAGATCTGTGGGTTTTCCCTTTCTAACGATTCTAGCTTCATCTAGCCATGTTTTTGAACATTTGATTTCTTGTGTTTTTGCTTAAGGGTGTCTGCAATGTACAACTCGGTTCGAGGCTTGTGTTCAGAGGCCGGCTCGTTCACCACACACTGCAGCATCCCCGACGTCCCGTTATCCCCGAAACTCTCCCACCGCACCAAGAGCACCCTCACACTACAGTGGAAGGTACAGGCACAGACATCTTCATGTTCAGACACTCCTATTCATCTCAAAGACAACTCATACAGGAAAACATTTCAACCCAATAAACATCATAGTGACTAAAAAGCTACTGTACCAAACAAGTGTATGTATGTTTTGCTTCACCTGGTTTATCCTCTAGCTTGACTTTATCAGTCCTACAGCACCTAATAGAGAGACATTCTCGCATTGTTGTACAATGCCGTCAGGGCACATCCCTCCGCCCTCTATGACCTTTTCTGCACAAGTAATTTTGCTCCACTCACACTGTCACTGACTGAGTGACATCAGTAACCCAGAGAGGATATGAGGCCAATCATAAAAACACAACAGGTATTTTGTCTGTCTCAGTGTCAGATTCTTTTATCCTTGACTAATCCCTCCATCTCGCTCTTGTCTCTTGTCTGCCTCGCTCGGCCCATTTCCCTATCGTCCACAGCCCCCGGGCGACAATGGATCCAAAATCACAAACTACCTGCTCGAGTGGGATGAGGTAAGTCTGTCTCTCGCTCTTGATGTCCATTATCTGTCGTTCTTTCCCCTTATTTTTAAAAAGCACTTATACCTATCACAGACGTCACCAAACGAATGTTAACATTCAGCTCCTCAGACAAGATGTAATAAGCCTGTGTTTTATGCCTTTTCAGTCCACGTCGGTCTTTTTTATCTGTGCACCCATCTCTTCTCTCCTCTGCAGGGAAAGAAGAACAGTGTTTTCAGAGAATGTTACTTTGGGAGCCAGAGACACTGTAAGCTGACACGACTGTACCCCGCCTGTGGCTACACATTCAGAGTGGCTGCGCACAATGACATTGGCACAAGGTACAGTTCTGAATACACAAACACATATGCTATACACACAGACACTCAAGTAAAAAGTGTATTCATGCAAACATCATCATACATAGCACAGAAGGCAGACGCCATAACTCTTTCATGTTCCTTGTTCATATACCATAGGAGCACGGATTTATTTAAATACATGACAGCTGTTCACATCAGGAACTGGCAGTTGGCCCTTTAATATGATGTGAGGTCTCAAACCATATTTTTAGTAACCATGGACACTTATACCTTTGTAAATTGCATCAACCTCTGCAAATTGTATCAATGTCAGTCACAACATATGTGTTTCCATGATAGAGTCTGAATAAATCTGTATAGCCCTATAATGATGGACAGAGACACACAAACATGCACCAGTCTATCTGTGGCTTTTATTCTGCATGTGACATGATTCATCTTCCTCTTTCTCATTTTCCCTCCTGTCTCCTCTCCTCTTTGTCATTATGGCGGGGAGCATCTCGCCTGCAGTCGTTAGGGTGACAGGGAGAAGGGAGGAGGTGATAGAGGGCAAAGAGAGCGAGGGAGGAGATATTAGTTCTGTGGCTAAACTCTATGCGGCCTTATTGCACACGCAAGCATTTTATTACTTGCTATTTTTCTTTTCTTTCTTAAGTTTTCCATCCTCCCAGACCTCTGCTGCTGGTCATACTGTACATTTAAATTCTTTCCCTCCTGCAACTCTCAAATTACCCCTCCATATTTTCCATCTGGCTTCTGACATGTATATATATCCTATTTTACCCCTATCATGGTTCTTCGTCTTCCTGTCTCCACTGGGAGCTCCCGACACCCTCATCCTCACCTGCAACCCCACACGAACCCCTGCACACCCTTCAAATGAGCACTGATGCCAGTGTCCTTTCCTTTTCACATTTTCTCATCCTTTCACTTTTCAAAAATGCTCCTCTCCCCCGTCACTGCTGAATTTGTAATTCATGGTGCACAGTCTCCCTTCCCTCTTGCACTGCTGTCCCTTTCCCCTCAAAAGTAATGCGCCAACAAGTCAATAATTTACTTCAACGTTTTAAATTAAAACAAAAATGTGAATGAAATGGAAGTGTGTTTGTGTTTTGTGCAGTGGCTTCAGCACAGAGGTGGTGTTTTATACCATGGGCACCCTGCCTGCTCTGCCTCTGGCACCACGGCTGGTCAGGGCGGGGGTGTCCTGGGTGACCCTGGAATGGGGGCGTCCTGAGGGCAGTCCGAGTGAGGAGCAGCTCAAATACACACTTGAGATCCAGGAGGACAACAGCGTGAGCACCACACACCCATAGCACCCATATTATATGAAAACATATATAAAGGTGATGTTACTGGCACAGGTTCTTTTCCATTACATTAAAAACAGTCCTCATAGATTTGAACGTGGCAGGAGCTACATAATCTACCACAGTAAACATGAAATCTTAATTTGGTTTTGTTTTGTTTTGTTATTGGATTGAGCTCTGTGCTGTAAGTCACTTGAATCCCACAGGAAGAGAAAGAGGAGAATAAAATATCTCTACCAGGAAACTATGTACTTTAAAAAACAGGTTATGAGAAAATATTAAAAACTACATACATAATGCATTGCGAAATTGTTTGGGGAAATGTACAGCAGATGCACAGAGCAGTAAATCCTATAATACAAAAGCATACACACCGAAACACACACCATATGCAGTGTGATTCAGCATGTATATAAGGGAATCCTTCCACATACTGCTTCACCCCTCTCACAAACACACGCACATGTGCGCGCGCACACACACACATACCCAAACACACATATACAATGCAAAAGTCAGCACTACATCCATATGCTCAAAAATTTATACTGATGCCAATACATGCTGAAATAAGCTCTCATACATATGCACACAGATTACTGACAGTGTATCTCCTACAGGGAACAGACTTTCATCCAAAGTACACTGGAGAAAACTTGACCTGTACTGTACAAGGCCTGAAGAGGAGTACACAGTATAAATTCAGGGTAAGTGATAATGTGATGTGGATGCCGGTATGTGTTTGTTTTTGCACAAGTGTTGCCTCTGTGTGTGTACGAGGACTATCAGAAGGATCTTTGTGTAGAAAATGATAAGGGAACTATATTTTCCTCCTTGTTTTTAACCCCCCTCCCCCCCATTTTTGTGTCACAAAAATGCTTTAAAGGTCCAGTGTGTAACATTTAGGAGGAGCTCTTGGCAGAAATGGAATATAATATAATATAATTAATTAGTGAATAATCACCTGAAAATGAGAATGGTTGGTTGTGTTTTCATTACCTTAGAATAAGCCGTTTTTATCTAGAGGCAGCAGGTCCCGTACCACGGAGTTCGCCATGTTGCACCGCCATGTTTCTACGGTAGCCCAGAATGGACAAACCAAACCCTGGCTCTAGATAGGACTGTTCACGTTTTTTGCAGCCACCGTAGTTTCTCCTACACGCTTGGAAGGGGAGGATGAGGCGAGTGGTATTCAAATGGTTGCAAACTGCAATTTCACCACTAGATGCCACTAAATCCTACACACTTTACCTTTAAAGGAATAGTTTGAGACTTTGAGAAATACAGCAAATGTCTGTTTCTGAATGATGTGTGTCAGAATGATAGGAATGCACAATAATAAGCATGATTATCATTAGCTGCTTTGGCTTTATGAGATGAGTAGGATTTGCCACATAGGATGTTACAATATAAACAGCAAAATTAGATTTAAAGTTATACAAAACCCAAATAATGTGGTATTCAAAGAAGATTAAAACAAACCTTCAAAAGGCTGAGCTGCATATGCTGTTTGACCTAGTTTAGTTTTTTCAGGTGTCTTCTAGGGTACTGCTTTTAACTCTAGAGTCATCCTGTCTGCCTTTTCATCTTTCATCTTCTCTTTCCATTAAATTAAAATGTTTTCAAGGATGCCAACCTATCCAGGTATCTTTCAGCGGTAATACAACATCCATCAATCAAGGAACGAATACAGCATTTTACCACCAGAGAATTGGCTGCAATTTAACCAGTAGTAAAACAAGGCAATTTACCAGCCATTTAGCAAGTAGAGAACACTGTTTGGCTCTACTAAAAGCTGTGATAGCTGATCATAATCTGAGGACATTGTGAAACAAAATGTACCAACAGTAGATCTCTGTGTGCCAGTGTGTTTGCATTTGTGTTAATGCAGGTACTCTTGTGTGTGTCTTGTTATCAACAGTGTGTTATGGTGTGATCATCCCAAATAACACCTTACCTGTAGTTACACACACACAAACACACACACACACAAGTTTGTTTCACTATCCCTGTGGGGGAGAGTCATTGACATAATGCTTTCCCCAGCCCCTTACCCTAACCTTAACCTAATTGTAACCTGTACCCTAAACCCAAGTCTTAACCCTCAAAAAGCAGTTTCTACCCATGTAGGGTTAGTGTGCATTCATGTTGAAGTACCCACTGGGATATAAGAACATGAATCACACACACACACACACACACACACACACACACACGTGTACATGTCCTCACTCACATTGTCCGATGAGGTGGTAGATGTTTAAATAACACAAACACACATGTTCGCTCACAAAGAGACACTTCTGTGTTCTTTGTGATGTTCATGCGGTGTGGGAACAAAGCAGATTGATTGTCCACTGGATGGGGAATGGCGGGAGTAAACTGAAGAGAAATGAAGGCAGAGGAGCCAGGAGAAACACAGATGAAGGAGCAGAGAGTAATAGCTCCTATTAATCAGGACAGTTCCTTTACTTCTTGATAGATTTCTCTATACGTTCCCTTCTCTCATCTAACCACACTCATGTGCCCCTTTTTTGTCTTACCCTCTATCTTTACTAATTTTGTTTCTTCTTTTACTCTATTCTTTCCTCCATTTCTCTGCCTTATGCTTCATACCATTCTTCCTCTGTATCCTGTCCTTCTGTCACCCTCTTCCTCTCCTTTTCTTTTACCTACTTTCTTTCCATTTTCTTTCATTTACCTTACACTCTCCTTTCTTTAACCATCCATTCTGTCCATTTCCATTTCCCTCCGTGCAGCTCATAGCATCGAACATGGAGGGAAAGAGCAGTCCCAGTGAAGTGTTGGTGTGCACCACCAATCCAGACAAACCAGGCCCTCCATCTACACCCTGTGTCACCGCAGCGACGCCCTACGGATTTACCGTCACATGGGGTAAAGATACACACCCACACATACAAACACACGTACTGTACACCGACACAGAGATGAACAATATTCATAATACACAAATACTTGCACATTCTGTAATACACAAACACTTACAAGATGCAAGTGGAAATGCACACTGTCTTTTTTTATGAGTGGTAATGTACACTCAAAAACTCAACTTCAAAAAATCAATCTTCAATCTAGCAGAGCATGTTGCATAATAAAAGTTTGATGAAAGGTGGGAAATCACTGACAAACTTCTGCCTCTGGGGTGTTATCCTGAAACTAAGGTAGCAGCCACAAAAGCCATCATGTCTGCTATCATCCATCTGTCCTGCGTTAGTACTGCAGGAGTCAGGGCAGCCTGTCCTTTCACAAATGTTGTAAATATGGCAAAGATCTTACTGTATGTCTCTTGATCTCTATTCAGATAATTGATTGGACTCTAATAGCTATAAACAACATGTTTTTAGAATGCTAAACAATTGTCTTTATTATGTAGTAAATGTGATTTCTCCACTCACTACAGCCTGACCATTTCAAAGTGATATAGCTGCACTGCACTCCCCCATTATGTGCTGTATTTTGGCTTTAGGCACTTACTATTAAAACAGTACTACCCAAGGGTGTGCTTAACTGCAATTATGGCAACAGTACTGATACAATAAGTGTGAGTTGAGGCACGGCCAAGTAGGTTGTTCCCAATAGTGTATTATTTTATAGGTACCATCACAATGTCTGAAAAGTTTCTTTAAAATAGTCTACATATAGATGAATAGAGAAATAATATAAACTAGAGCAATTTCTTACCAGCTCCCTTGCTACTGAAACATTTGGCAGCAGTTTGATAACTGTGCCCTTTTGGAATTCTCATTTTTGTTTGGCTGAAAGACAAACAGTCTGCCATAGCCCCCGAAAGTTATTGTGCAATGTCTTCATGATTGATGAGGATGCTAAATGTCATGAAGAGTCCCAAATGACTTATGGATGTGTGTTATGTAATTTTTGTATAGATTTTGTGGTGATACTGGGCCATTTTTAGTCCTATAGCACCTTTTCCTGAGGCCTTAAAGGTCATGTTGGAAATTTGACATGTTTTACTTGTATTCCTCTAAGTTGTTCTCCAGCTCATGATGTTGATGCATGATGTTAACCCAAACTAAAATGAGTCCATCTATTCCTCCAACAGATCCTCCCCAGGACAATGGGGGCTCAGAGGCTCTTACGTACCTGCTAGAGATCTCAGAGGGATGCTCTGAAGGTAAGATTTACATCTATCTGTTCGTGCTTCCGTCCGTCCATTCATTCATTCATCCATCCATCCATGCCACACATTTAGCTAATTTGAGTGCTTGAAGCACATCATTTTATAAAACAAAGCTCAAAATGTACCATCCGTCCTCTCCCCCCTGTGCTCGTTCTCTCTATGCGTCCATTTCCCTCACTTACTCTCTTAAGAAGATAGCAGCCATAATTCACTCGTTGTTAGCATCAATTTAGCACACAGCGTTGTTTAGATTTCCTTAGATCTGCGCTCCACAAAACCAAATGTTCTATTCTTTCAGTCTATATAGCATGTAGATAAAAGAGGTGTTATTTCTTGAATCTGTATTCATTCAATCACACCAAAGAATTATGTTGAATGTCAAAGAACAGAAGAATAGAATATCAAAAGCTCATTTTCTTCTTTCATTTTTGCTTTGTGCACAAACATCAACTTTGACAACAATATCAGTAAAAATGATCAAGGAATTCAGTTTAACAGCAACGCATCTTTAACTACAAGTCCAGTGGATTGGCCTAATAGGCTAAATGTATACAATGTATATAAAATTTATCTCTTGGCTTGATTGTCTGCAACTCAAATTTACTCTTTTTACGCTTTTCTGTCAGTATGACACGATGTGATATGATTTATCTCAGCAAGTGCAGCTGTGTTTGTGTTTCCTTATAACATTTAATATCCATGACTAAATAAGCAACAATAAAAGTTAAAGTTCAGAAAAAAAATATCCTCAGTTATTATTTATCAAGAGCTTAATGTTCAAAAACTCAGCTCATCTGCTGCATCAGATTTGATTGACATTGACCAAACAACCCACCAACTGTCATCAGATTCTAATTCCAATATTCTTGATTGGTGCAAGGAAGTACATGACGTAACCTTTTTCAAACTGATACCCCACTAAACCAGTGAGAAGAACGCACACAAAATACAGAAATATCTCATGTGAAAGAACCAAAACTTTTCTAACTAGCTCACTGTAAGAAGCTAACCATGAAAAATAGGTTTTCAGATACCTTGCACAGTAAAACTGAATTTTTTGCCCATGATTCCCCTGTTCTCTGATCTGTATATTGTCTCATCCTCATCCATTTTCTGTGCCCTTTTCATCTTCTCACCTCTCACTAAGTTGCACCAGCGGTGAACTCTCAGGATGGCTCTGACTCATCTCATTGTGTTTGCTGTTATTCATTATGTTATTAAGTGTGTTTTGTGTGTGTAGCATTACTGTTCTGAAACAGATGTTTCGGCATAAAAAAACAAGTTCCATTCAACAGGCACTGAAGACTTGAAAGTTTACTTGAACTCTTACTTGAACTCACTTTATGTTGTAGTCAGAGTATGTAAATGACTCAAGCATATGTGGTACATATAACACAAGTGCTGCTTTACAGATGGAATAATACATTTCACAGGTCTACACAATCCATCAACAGAACAAAAACAGCAACATAAAGTGGTACAGGCATTGATTAGGTTAATGGGATTCTGTTTCTGGGAAAATGATTAGGTCAGCTGCAGCATACATATGGAACAGCAGGATATTCTGTGTACACTTATGCTCATGTATATGATCAGTTGTGTTTTTGTGTGTGTGCAGCAAGCCAGTGGGAGGTAGCGTACAGTGGTCCAGCAACAGAATGTGCATGTGAGCGCCTGACACCTGGGACCTTCTACCGCCTACGTGTGTGTAGCATCACCACCGGAGGACACAGCCCGGTAAGACACACACACACACACACACACACACACACACACACACACACACACGCATATGCAAAATCAACTTCAGAGTGGTAAATTAGAATTTTCACAAACAGTTCTTGAGTTGGCAGTGGGGCAACAGTGATGCATCAGTGTTGCTCATGTAGAAAAATGTGGGAAAATCTACAATCTGCACACACATAAGCTAGTATAATTAACATTTCTGCCCGTTATTAATCAAACTGATCTTTAACTGTAGTTTATCCTCTTTTGTTTTGATTTCCTGTGTTTATCACTGCTCCTGAAGTGCACTGTTAGTGTTCCGGTGCGTACATCAAGCGTCCCACCAGGGCTGTGCCAGCCGCCAAGGATGGTGGGTAAAGCCAAACACAAGGAAGTGCAGTTAGAATGGGGTGAGTGCAGACATACACGTACACTGTGTTTAGTTTTATTTACCAAAATGTATTTGAAGTCTTTTATGTAAGGCGGCTAAATCACCCTCTGGCTACTTAATATGTTCCCCTGGCCAACTCTAATGTAACCTTGGTCAACCATGTTTCAGCCTAATTGAGCCCTAATTTAGCCCATTAAATGCCTAACCTAGCCTCATATCTGACTTGACTTTCCTAATTATTGCTGATTAGTACTGTTATCTGTTGGCAGGCAAAAGTCTCCCAGGCTGAAACACTGAGGAAGTTCTTGTTTTAACCAGTTTAATACAGCTGGCAACAGCCCTAATCAGCTCACATTTAGGCAGCGCTTCTAAAATTATTGGCTCGAGTTGAAGGTCAGACATAATGTATTTGTGGGTTTCCCCCACCGTCTCCATCATTTATTACTTTAACCATACTGCAGCCAAAGTGAAGCAGCTGGTGAAAGAAAGAATCCCTTGGAAGTGATTTAGAAATGCACCTGGTGAACTGATCTGTAAACACTGTATGCATCTAAAACCAAACATAGTACTGAGTAAATCTTTTAAAGTTTATGTACAAAATCCATCATATCATCATATCACTTGTGTCTTTACATCACACATGATTTTGATTAAATGATCAGATGTCATCTGATCACGGTTTAATTGTAATTGCTCTCTGTCTCTATCTGTGGCCCCGTAGACCCCCCTGTGTCTGAGGGAGTATGTGAGGAGTGTGTGTTCAGCCTGGAGATGAGTGAGGGGGACACCAAGCCAGCAGAGGTCTACCATGGCTCAGAGCTGCAATGCACCGTTGGTAGTCTGCTACCTGGTGCAACATACAGCTTCCGACTGCGGGCTGCCAATGAGGCTGGGGTGAGAAATTCACATGCACACACAGCAGGAATATGATCAATAATAATAAAAAAAATAAATAGAAAACCCATGAACTAGTAATTCGCCAGGCAACACCATAAAATCCACAAAAAAATCACTTCCCTGATTAAACAAGTACAAGAACCATGCATCTCAAGTCACTATTCAAAATGTATAAAAGCAATTCTTATTTTCTGCTTCACAAACATGAAATCCTGTGTTTAATGGCTCTTATGGCCATTAAATCTACTCAGCACATTTGATGCATGATCTGTGGATCCAAATATTAAAAAAAAACCTTCTTATTAAAATGTTTTTTATTTTGGCCACACACACAGACACACATAGACAGAGATACACATGGCCAGTATCTATTAGGTCAGAGTGTCCCAGACAGACTAACAACAGCCAAGTTTGCCAAGCTACCATCTGATTGGTTTGATCATCCACACACTCGAGAGCGAAGTAGTATTCAGGCTGGCTGCTCAAATGCAGGCACAAACACAGCACACACACTTAAGAAGAACAGCGCACACATGCAGAGGACACCAAAAATACAGCACTGGTGCTTGTATAAAAACACACAAGACTCATGTGTACAGACATACACAGGCAACCCAGTGTATTTGTGCTGCCTCTTCCACTTGTGTTAGATTAAACACGTCTCATCGTCAGTGTGGTGTCCCTTTCTCTTTTTTAGTTCGGGGCGTTCTCTGAGCCAACAGAGGTGACGACTGCAGCGGGTCCTCCTGGCCAGTGCGTAGCGCCACTCATCACTCTTACCAGTAACACCTGCGTAACGCTCAACTGGGAGGTGAGACAAAAACTCACAGGAAAGAACCAGTTTTAAGAGAAAAGAAAGCACAAGACAGACAGAAAGAAAGAGACAAAGAAGCCACATTTCTTAAAGGTGTCTAAAGAGGCCCAACCTCCCCTTTTCTGTTTCTACTGACCTAAAGACCTGCTGATTTAAATTTGTCTGCCCGGGCTGTTATGGACAAGTAGACCCAGGAGACTGTGTTGTTCATAGCAATCCAACTACCCTGGATGATGTATCTAAATTGAAAGAAAGTCTCTGGTGTTGTATCTTGAATTGAATAAAGCCTGTCTCTAGTAGTCTTCATTTCCCTTTGGCCAGCTTTAATGTGGCACTATGACGCACTATATTTCCAAATTTATGGCAGTCATTTTTTATTCCAAGTTCCCAATGGTTTCCCTTAGCTGAGTGTGTGTTTCTGTGTGTTGCAGAGTCCTGAGGGTTCGGGTACAGACATCTCTGAGTACCATTTGGAGTGGGCGAGGGAAGACGAATCCATGGAGCTCATCTACTGTGGATCTGCCACACAGTGTGAACTGTCAGACCTGACGCCTGCCACAGATTACTGCTGCAGGCTACAGGTAACACACATAAACATATACTCAAACCTACCGATGGGCATGAAATACATATACACTTATTTACACCCACACATAGATACTGCATTCGTGCACAGGCACACAGAACTGTTTGCTCACAAGAAATAAGAAAGCACCTAAACTATACAGTTCATGAATGCAGACATGCAGAAACACATGCGAAAACATACACATGAACACAGTTGCAAACATGACAGAGACTCAGTCAGGATACCAACACAGACAAATCCACAACACCTACATGCAAATGTCAGCAGGGGAAGCTTCAAAATCAAGAAACACACACAAATAGACAGAGACCAGTGAAAGGTTAATGATAATTGATTCTATTTGTTTTCTGACTCTTAATCTGGTGCATAAATAAGTGCTCCTTTTTGTCTGTGTATTTGTCAAACACACACACACACACACACACACACACACACACACACACACACACACTCTCTCTCTCTCTCTCTGTCTCGTGAAGCTATGAATCCAATAACAGCATGTTTTATGGCTCACTTCTTTATGGGCTCATTTATAGTTTAGAGGACAGCACAAGGTCATCCTAATGTCCTAATCAATGCTTTTATGTGTGTGTATACATGATTTGTCTTTTTGTATGTTTGTGTGCATCGGTAGTGTGCACATGTGTGTTCACATGTGTTATAATAGGACAGATGTGTCTCTTAAGAGGACTGCAAGAACACACCACACAAGAGGCATCAGCTTCGTTGAACCCTCTTTGACTCCTTATGTCCTGTACCTGTACCTGTACCACTTGTCTTATGAGAACACTTTAAATAGCCAGACACTCACATTTCTTTGTTTTTTCAAGCCTCACTAAAACATTTTTGACACCTGAAGATAAATCAGAAATACTATTGAAATATACGTTTTTCTTGTCAGACCCTCAAAGTCTGTAGATAGTTTACTTCCAAGATAAAGTAGTATGTCAAGTTTTCTGTAAGTACACGCTGTTCGATTCTACTCCTTGATGTGCACTCACATTGATGTTGCTGGGCTGTTCTTGGCAATTGTCTACAGTGCATTTTTTACTTTTTAAAATAAGCACTCCTCATGTTTTTGGAAGTGCTGTATATTTTTGACAGTTACAATAAATCCATCACTCCTTGCAGTCTTGCTTGTTACATTTAACACAAACTAACAAGTGCACATTTTGCTTTCAAATTAAAAGAAATGCAGAGAACAATTTAGACATTTGGGTTTTTTTTATTTGAATTGAAGCTTTTAAAATCCAGCAGATCTATTCTTAAAAAGCTGGTGTATTTTGTCCTGGTTTCCTGCTTTCTGAGTTTGTGTGAGGCAATGAAGTAGGCTATTTAATAGAGGATACTTGAGGTGAATATAAATGTGTGTTACACAGCACAAGAAATAGACTAATGTTCTTTCACAACTAATTTGAATTCATCTCCCTCTGCAGGTTTTCGTGTCTTCTTCCATCCTTCATGTCTTTTTCTCCCCTATATTTTACTTTCTCTTGCTCTTGATCTGTGTTACTCCTTCTGCCAATTCATTTCATCTTTGTCTCCTTCCCTTTTCACTGTTAACCTTCATCTGTATGTCTTGGTTGTTGTGTCTCTTTTCTATCATCAAATTCCTCCATCCCTTCCCTCATCTCCTCCATATCTTTCTCACCCTCTCTGTGTTTTTGTGTCCAACTCAGGCGGTGAATCAGGCAGGTGCTGGTCCTTATAGCGAGCAGGTGAGTTTCCGGACTCCAGCAACAAATCCCGACCCTGTCTCCTCCCTTATCCTCCTGGACCTCCCGACCTCTTCTGAGTCAGGTCACTCCCCGTCTACCTGCCTCCTGCTGAAGTGGGATGAGCCAAACAGCAACGGGGCAGAGATCACCTCCTACGTCATCACCCTGGACGACCAAACCATCACTGTGGAATCAGGGACAAGTCACCTTGTCACAGACCTGCAGCCAGACAGCGAATACAGGTACTGACATGAATTAGTAAACAGCAGGGCTGATGTGAGGAACATGTAAACTGATATTTTATTGGATACAAAGAGTGATTTATGTTGATGGGCTGACATTTTGACTTTCCACTGTCTTACCTGTACATGAGCTAGAAATATAACCCAAATATACTACCACAGACATTAATTGGTGGGCAGATGTCCATTAACATCAGATGTCAGAATATCTGAAACATAGTTCCTTCCTAAATCAGTATGAAATATTGGAATAATAAACCTGCATTAACAAATTTGTTGAACACTGTGGCCACCAACATGTTAGCAAACACTTGCTTATTTACGCATCAAATAGATACCGAGCAACATTGGTATTCATTTGGAGTCGTGTGTGGCAGCCTCATGAATGTAAGGTTTGGTGCTGGGCAGGTTAGTGTACAGTTGGTTTCTAGAGCTATTGTTTAAAACAGCTGCCTGCTGCGTCTGAAAATAACGCTATGAGTGTGAACAAAACAGTAAAGTTACAGGAGTAGAACCAAAAATAATTATTTGAAAGATGCCGAAACACACCGTAACCCATTGTTAAAGTCCAGCTGAAATTAAATTGTTTTTTTTTTTTTAAATTCTGCTACATCATAGACATCTGCTCTGTAAATAACGTGTTCCTTTGTTCTCCTTTGAGATACTAATCAGAAACCAAAAGGGAGAAATTTATATTTTATATTTTTGGTTTCATCATGGCGCCTCCTAGATTTGCATTAATTCGAAGGAATACTGTTCTAGTATACGTCTACGTAGATCGAGACCTTATTTTGATACAGCCAAAATAAGGTGTTGCATCTTGCGGACGCGTAGCGTTAATTTCTGAGGATGTGCACAACCAACGCTCCAAACGGATGCAGGATACGCGAACGCCTAGTTAAAAGCAAGTATATCTCCGACTTTAGATGCTGCTGTGTTCCTTATTCTTCAGCGTTCCCTAGGTGTAACACCGGCAGCCTGTCAGCTGCTGTCAATCAAACACAGACACTCCTCTGCAGCCGGCTGAGAAGAAAAGGAGCATTTCTGATATTTTCCCAAATACCCTTTTTCTTCCTTTTAATAATAAAAAACTATTAACAATACATTTTAAAAAAACATTGGCATTGTGACATATGATAAAATGTGATTTCAGTTGGACTTTAATATAAAGATATTGATTAAAGTAGCTTTAAACAGTTACTCCAGATATTGAGTTTGCACTTCCATTAAGTTTGAGGAGTTTGTGCTCATAATGAGATCAAATTTTTATTATAAATGAACTAGTTTTGTTTTAGGAATTATGCTTTTCAAATATAAACAAACTGATGCCTGCATGCCCGCCTAGGGGACCTGCATCCACAACTTTTAAAATACTCTTGTTAAGTTAAATATGAAATGGTCCAAATGCACAAAATACCAAAACAACAACAGTTTACATTAACTAGTAAATAGTTAATTTATGAATAATCATAAAAACAACAAAATTATTTCATTAGTGCACATTCTTTCTACTTGTTTTGAATATTATGGGTAATTAAATTGTACCATATTATACAGTATATATAATTTTCATCCAACATTTAAATTATACAGCAAAATGAATTTAAGGTACAGGTGTAGTAGTAGTAGTAGTAGTAGTAGTTGTAGTTGTAGTAGTAGTAGTATATAGTAGCTAGGGATAGCCCGTATGATGTCGGTATCAGCAGTGATGTCAGATCCTGTTATACTTGAGCAGCAGTATACAACTACTCTAGCTAATCTGAATCACCAACTACCGTTGCTATACCTCTGTAAGCAATTCTGTGATTACACAAGAGTGTGTGTGTGTGTGTGTGTGTGTGTGTGTGTGTGTGTGTGTGTGTGTGTGTGCATGCATGTGATTGTGTAGTGAGTTCTTTGAATTCAGGGGAAAAAAAGAAGAGGGTGTCCACGGTAGGGTGACGTGTGAAGAGGCAGAGTGAATACACACTATTGTTTTCATTCAGAGGTTGTTTTTGTCTCAATGTCACTCTGCACCATGGTGCATGTGTGCTTGTGCACATATATGTGGGTATATGTGTGTGTGTGTGTGTGAGAGTCTGCCTGTGGGAGTTTTTGTGTGTGCCAATGACGGTAATTCTAGTTGTTATTTACAGTAGTGGGGTCCTTCAAATAATATTATTCATATTTTATTTATGTGTATGGCTTTGGAAGGACTGCAGTAAATGTTGTTTGCTCTGTCAAGAGTGGGGCTGTGTGTGCTTTAGTGCAGGTTTAAATTGTCTTCATTCTGAGGTTATTAATAAACAATGTTTAGACTTCAGGTGTTTTTCCTCTCCTCTGTCCATGCTGGGGAGAACTGTCCTTAGTAACAATAGTTGCATGTTCAAGAGAAAACTAGCAATTTAGTTTTTCTTTTTTTACATTTTACATGTTAAAAACGTCTTAATATTACACCTAAACCACCTACACCTACTAAATAATGATTTAGACTAATTACAGACTCTAATTAGATTTCATGTTTTCAAGCTTCATAACCTTTAGGTCTCCAACGATTGTGTAGAACGTCTTTAGTTTCAAAAGATGTAGCAGCAGAGATTGTTTTTTTCAAATACAAGGTTTCACAGCCATACTTAAGCATCTTCACTTAATACCGCCACAGTCCATTAATAATGTTAAAAGGTATTTAAGTCTGTAGAGACACCTTAAGAGGATAACTGCCACGCAGTCACACATCACAGAATACACATTCACTAAAGCTGCATTGCTAAGAAAGTGCACTCTTAAACTGACAAGAAAATCTCAATTACTAACAACAAGTAATTAAAGGAGACGGTGCGCTGCATGTTTACATTGGTTGCATTAGCTACTCGTGTTGACTTTTGTAGAAAAACCTGTCACTAAAATAGATGTATTTGCAGGAAAGTACAATTATGCTCCTTGTTCCCCATTTGATTTTTTTCAAGATTTTAGTCATTTGGCTAGGCGCCATTAAGCTCAGCATACGATGAGTGACTAGGTAGGGATTTCAGTGTTTTTCTCAGCAGGAGACATGGTTACCTCAAGCCTTATAGTTGTGCAGCAACCACTGATGTACCACCTTTTATTCCAAAATAGGTTACATGTTTCCCCTTAGTTTTCTTCACTACATGATGAAACAAATGCTGTGAACCAAAAACTGCACCTATTCCAAACTTTGATATGTAAATCCCTAAATGTAATCCCTCATCATCAAATGCTAAGCTTCCTTATCTTTTTGTCTCTTCCTTCTTCTCTATCTCTATCATCTTTTATCTCTATGCTTGATTACCCAGTGGATGGATGAATGTTGCCCTTTCTCATCTGTCTTCACTCTGCTGCATGAGTTATAATGAAAGGTTACAGTTACAGAGAATCATCAATTAAACGTCAGACGGTAGATACTCTCTAGCCAAGGCCCTCTGATTTGGATGCTAATCAGCTGATCAGACATTGACAGAAAAAGGGTGTGGAAGGGAGGGGGATTCCTAGAAGAAAGGCAGTGGGGGAGTTTGAAAAACAAAAATCAATTTCTGCAAGTTCTTTTTAATTAGCAGTAGAGCTGTGTGCCCTTTTGTATGTCCGCGTGTATGTTAGTATTTTTTATGATATGAGTATAAAGTACAAAATACACACTCAGAATTTTCTTCCATTCTAATTACATTGCACTGAACCCACTTTAGCCTGTCTGTTGTTGTTAAATATCTCTAGATTGGCTTTTTGAGGAACATAACCCTTAATCAAGTTGGACAAAAAGAAACAGCTTTCTGTTGCTTGGAAAATAAAAAGTTCTATTCAAACAGCAAATCTTATGAAACACTGTGCAGCAGTGATTTGATTTCTGTATTTGATTTCTGTATCTACTGTCCTGTAGATACTACTCAGTATGTCTACTGTACTGTAAATACAGGAAAACAAGTGGGCCAACAAGTCTGACATAGTTAAGTCTCATCTTGGAGAGTATATTGAATTGTAATGGGAGAACGGTAATGGGTGAAGGCATCACAGAAGCAGCCGAGGTCAAAGCTAATACACCAGATCAGCCTCCTCACAAAAAATTCCTCCACCATTAGACAAATAGGTCTGCAAACGCACAAGAATACTTAGTGTATACCCAGCAAGTACATGTTCTCTTGAAAACTTGTAAACTTAAGCCCTGCACACATTCTTGCTAAAATTCAATTATTGGCATATATGTTACGGTAACACCAAAGAAATTTTTCCCAAAATATTTAGTAGTATCTGATCAATAAATGTAAAATGTATGTTTTATCTTAGGGATTTTCACAATGTAACACTCTGTAACAAAGAAATCGTAATCTCTTTATGCGTGCAGTGTACAGATCCAGGCAGTGAATGCCATCGGCTCCAGCCCCTTGAGTCCACCCCTGCTGGCGAGGACACACCCCCTCCCCCCAGCCCCGCCCCCTCTCGAATGCTCGGCGGCTGGCCCTCAGAGCCTGAAGCTGAAGTGGGGCGAAAATGCCAGCAACACGCACACTCGCGCCCTGCTTGCTGATGACATGGTCTACACACTACAGATGGAGGACAAGAACCACAGGTGGAGTACACACACACCGATCTACACCTCTCTTACATCATTGTTTACCTCATGGTATAGATTGAGAAGGGGTCCAGCTTACTATATTTGAGACCACTTGTACAGGGTAAAGAAAATAGCAGCAGCTCCTATATACCCTATACGCTCTGAATTACTTCATAGTATATACACTAAGCTTATACTAACACTGGACACGAAACGGCTGCATAGTGGATGATGAAGGGCCTTCTTTACGCTGCTTGCTCGACAGTGCGATACAATTCACAACATTGAGAGAGCCCCATGAGAACAAGCTATGCTTACATTAGTGCTGAGCGATATGGTTGAAATCAATATCATAATATTAATAGGATTAATAATTAAAGGATTTGACAAAATGCTAACTCAAAACAGTCATATTCTCATGAGGCAATTCCACTTAATTCCTTATTGAATTAAGCCCCAGCCCCAATTTACATTGTTTACACTTAACAGAAGCAACTGTAATCCCTGATCTATTTTAATGAGTTGTGCATATATACATTTTTTTACATGAATATTAGTTGTTCAGCATGTTTTCTTCTTGGGCTTGTAGACGTTTTTGGTCAAAAGAGACACTCATCAACACTATGCACACATCTGTAGAGGCAAGACAAGATTAGTAGGTATATACAGTAGGCAATTTGTCAATGTTTAAAAAAAAAAAGTTTAAGGACACTTTTGGTCCAAGCTCTGTTCATTTCTGACCTGGCCTCTGGCATGCTGCTGCTGCAGTTTCTCTTTCCCCCCCCGTCTGCTAATATTGATAAATTGCTGACTGTCGAATCAGTTAGTGAGGTATACAAACGGAGAGTAGAGACGAGACGTGTCAGAGAAATTATTTCACATGGCGTGCTCTAAAAAGAGAAAAGTAGACAGCGAACATAGAGCTTTTAATCAAGAATGGACAGACTCCCACATGTTTAATCTTCCCACTGGCAGTTCAACACCGGTAGCCTATGTCTCATATATTCTGAGATTGTGGCGATTATTAAAAGTGGCAATGTGAAGCGCCACTGCGAGACAAAGCACAGAGCATCTTTTGAGCAGGTTAACAAGGGGAATGGATTTTGGACATTTGTGGCATCCCCCTTGGCTCCCCCTCAAATCACCTACTGGATATATATATGACCAGGGATTGAAACTGTGATGTTCTCCAGAGGATGTGCTCTCTAAACCTCTCGGGCCACCCTGCGCACCACAATTCTCAGACTTCGCAACCCACAGCTAGTCAGTACAGCAAATCAGGACCTAAAGGTCAATACTACACACAAACCTCAGACACTCACACACCGGGTTTTTTTCTGTGTATGCAGTAATCAGATGTACCAGTGAGTAGTCACGTTGAGGGCATCTGGAGCCAGCCGGGTACAGCCTCCAACAATCAACCTTCCATTTAACTGACTGGTCAGACAGGAGTGACAAAGAGAGAAACAGGGAGACAGAGAATTAGCAGACTGAGGAGGAAGGAAAGGTGCAGAACATGACTGCTGAGTTAAACACACAATTGGAAGGAGCGTATTGTTGTTAATGTTAGTGCTTAGAGAATCTTTAAAATATCCAAGCAGAAATAGCAAAGAGTGGGAATAAGAGAGAGATGAACAAAGAAGTAGGACACAGACTAAACAGGAAAGCAGTGAAGAGCCACTTTTATCTGCCAGTCTGTCTGCCCACCTGTCAGATTGTGTTGCTCTCTCCCTCCGCCCAGCCGTCTACTATACTGGTTGGCCGGCTATCAGTGTTTGAATTAAGGCTTGGCTGGCATCAAGTTGGCACCTCTGGAATGCTCCAGAGTGCAGCAGGCAACAGATGGGGCCCTATCCGGGAGGCTGTGATCTGTTAACCTCTCCGACACACACACATACAAACACAGAGGCATGCACGTAGGCACAAACACACTCCCTGCAAGCCAAATGAAAACAGCTTTCACAGTTTAGAGAGTTTTATGTACCTTTATCTAATGGGCACAGTGATTAGTATGGCAGTATGCTAGTCTGTGTGTTTGTGTCTCTGTGACCATTCTTGGATGCACTGTGTGTATATGATTATGTTTGCATGCACCATAATTGGATCAGATGGTATTTTGAGAATCATCAATCGTTTTCTTTATCTTCATGGAAAAAACAGCATGTAGCGCATCCTGTTCATAAAATCAGTATATGCTCGCTGCTTTAGCAGAACATAAATAATGTGTTTATGTCTAATTTCTTTCTGCACTTTAAAATGTTTTCTGTGCTCTGGATAAAATTATTGATACTGAAAACAGTTTGAACGGCTTTTGTCATTGAATTCAGAGCAGAGGGGGCCGGGGTTTGTTTGTGTCCCACGGTAGCTTTTTATTTGGCCCAAGAATAGCCTTAAATTGGTCACTAATTTATCATTAGTCTGGCTAGTTTTATTTTTTTTTTCGAGTCATGTCCCTTCTTGCTTTCTGATAGTAGACTTTTAAGAGTGGTTGATCCAAGTGGAAGTGAATTAAGGCTTGCTGTCCTTTTAGCAGGCATTAAGTTTTTCCACGTTTCTGTACGTTCCTCACAAAATAAAACTTTTTAGGGAAGGATCTCAGTTGCCAGTTCCTCCATAGCACAATATTTTTTTCTGTCAAGGAGGTGTTACATTTTTCTCCATTTTTATCTATACCAGAATATGCAAATGATTTGTATTGATTCTAAGTTCTTATAAAGAAGTTTAAATTTTGCAATCCCAGTCCATACAGTCTCATTTTCATGGGGTTGGAAATAGTTCAGGAATTATTTTAAGGAAATATTAGATTTTTTTTTTTTTAGAATAAACTGCAACTGACATTTTTCAGTTCCTAATAAAAATTCTCAGATTTCATACTCTAACATATGTTAAGATCAGGGTGAAGGTTTCAGAGAAACATCCAAGGTTAAGGGTAATGGCTGTTTACTTATGTTTATGGTTACGTAACATATACTTTGTTTTTTAAATACAGCTTTAAAAATCAAACAGAATAAGATTTATTCAGATAGAAATGCAGATAATTTGGTTGCTATAAATAATACAGATAAAAAACAATAGCAGCATCTCGACACAGCCCAAATACACAAACATTATTTTGCTTTCTCCTCTTCATCTCCATCATTTCCTCCACGTGGAAACTGTCCATAAACTCTATTTTTTGCTGAATCGCTAATGTCATAATGACAATGTGTGATTCCTGACTGATTCAACCTAATTGCCTTCGCCTAGGATTCATTACTTGCAGCTACTGGTAGTTGTGACAGAACGTTTAGGTGTATTAGTGGCCATCACCATTTGTTGGACTGTGTGTGTGTGTGTGTGTGTGTGTGTGTGTGTGTGTTCCTCCTCTTCCCCCTTTGCTCTCTCATTACAATCTATTAGAATGAGTTAGCAGGAATTTTTATTATTGATGAAATTGCCATGCCAACCAGATGCTTCACTGCTAGTCATAATGTACCCGGGGAGATTGGAAGGGCATTTTGAAAAAAGAGAACGTATTGAATCTTGAAAATATTTTGCTTTGTAAACAAACATATTGAATAACCAACTGCAATTTCTGCAAATATAATTTCTGATTTTGCCAATAAATTACATCAGTGTAATGTTTTAACCAAATAGCATTACTGTCTATTTATGTCTTTGTCTTTGACTTTGGCTGTCCCCGACCCTGTCTCTCGCTGTCTTTGTCTCGGCTGATCTAATTCATATTTATTCATCTCATTTTATTGTTAGAAAGGTAACTTCACCTCTGGAGGACCTCTGGAGAAATGTGTGCCCCCTTTCATAAATTTTCTCCCTCCCACCCCATCTTTTTTTTCTCCCATCCACCCTGCCACGTCTTTCTGGGTGTGTAATATGATAAAAAAAAAGCTGTTTTCTCAGGTTCACAGTATTGAATCCCCTTTCTTTTCTTTCCTCCCCTCTCCCTCTCCGTCCGTCTTTCTCTGACAGCTTATTTTTTCTCTCTTCTCCATGTATGCAGACTTATTCCTCGTGCTCTGTCCTCCCCCTCTGTCTTTTTCCTTTTAACTTGTTTCACTCTGTTGTTGCCCTTTAAAATCTGGATGAGTTTGTTTGACTTTTTTCTTTTCACTTTCTCCTCATCTGTGTTACCCAAAATACCTTCTGGCAGGGGTATTGGGAGTGTAAGGGTGCCATGGCAACACAAGCAGTGCAGTGCAAAGAAGGTGTAAACCTTCTGACACAATGGATTTTTAAGATGAATGCAGGTGGAAGAACAGGCATTAGGGGCAAAGCTCGAGTGCAGTTGCTGTCATTCATAAGAATTATCCATCCATACGTCCATCGCTATGTCTGTCCACCCTTTCATCCATCTTCCATCCCCTGTTCTGTCCTTCAGCCTTTCTTAAATTCAATGTGTCCGTCTTTTCATCTTTTCAACTTTGCTTCTTTATCTCTCCATCCATATCTAACCATCTGTCTCTCAGCCCTCCCATTTGTTTATTCATCCAGCCATGTTCCTCATTTCTCTCTCCTTCATCCTTGTTTTCCGCCATTTTTGTTTTTTATGCACTCTCATTTGTTTTCCACACAGCCAGCCAGCAAGCAATTCAGCCACTTTGAAAACAAGCTGTTTCTCCTTCTCTGTCTCTAATGCTAACCTTATCAATTAGTAGCCATGCATGATACACCCATATCAGGCAATAATTGCTTAAAAACATGTTTTTATTGGAACTGATAACAAAAGTGTACACTTTATGTGGTACAAATTTGATGATGATGTCATCATTAATGACATCTACACACGTGTTTTGGTCATAATATGATATTGTTGCATGTTAAATGGAAAAAGTTATTAGTTAACTTTCTGTGCATTGCTAAAAACTTGTGATGGTTAAAAAAAAGTTGTATCCTTTTAAACAATGATTTGTCATTTTAATATCTGCTAAAAAAAAGTTATATTGAGGCAACAGTCTGACAGTCATGATTTTACTGGAAAGCTGTCAAGGTTCCACCTGCTGTTGTTATCTTTTCTGTGTGGGATGAATGATTGCTGGCTCTTGGAAACAGTGTTATGTTTTAAAATAAAGGACTGGTGCAATCAAAGCCATGTTTTAAGATGTCTACATCTTAAAACACGAACCTCAAACCTCTCTTTCTCTGCCCTCCTCTGCTCCTTGTTGTGGTTAATTTGTTGGCTGTTTGGCTCTGGATCAAGGGTGCAGTTCGTCTCATTAAATGTGGCCTGGTGATTGTGTGTGTGTGTGTGTGTGCGTGTACGTGAGTGTTAATTGTTTTGATGATGGAAACTTATGATAATGGAAAAGTTAATGTATTTACTTCATATATATATATATATGAATAAATTTTTGGCCACGTGGTTGTTTGCTGAGAGTCAACAGAGAGTAAACAAGGGGAGACCTGGATGCATGTAGCATTTACATTGCAAGCACTGAACTAATTCTACCAGCACTGGGTGTGTGTGTGTGTGTGTGTGTGTGTGTGTGTGTGTGTGTGTGTGTGTGTGTGTGTAAACTGTAAGGCCCGGCAGTGAGGCAAAGGATTAACAACATCATATATCAGCCAGAGAAACACATCACTTATCTGTAGTGCAGCTACATAAAGAGCTCATCTGGAGTTATAGCCTTCTACTAAACCATGACCTCTCTCATCTCTTCTTTCTCTCTCACTCTCTCTTCTCTTTCCTTCTACAGTAGATCCTCCATCATTGTCTCCACTCTTGTAATTACCAGTCACCTCTCTTTTCCTCCTCCTTTATTTCTCCTCTCCTTCATATCCTCCTCTGACTTTCTTCCTTCATCACTGCCTCCTATCTTCTGCCTTGCCCCGTCACCTTTGTCTTCCCTCTCTCCCGTATCTTCCTTCCTCCCTCAAAGTTTTACTTGTGCTGAAAAACTGATAGTGGAGATAAATAACCCCTTTTCAGCTCAAATTCCCATTTCTCCCTGACTCGCTCATTCGCTCATTTATCATCTCTCCTTCAGTCAGTCAATCTGTCCATCTAGCCAGCCAGAAACTTTTTTGGTGCTCATTTTCATCAGATTTGTGACTATGACCTGTCAGTATTCGTCCTGTGTGTTTATAAATCACCACTATCTTTGTTAAGATGCACTCTCGTCTCTTCCCGCCAGCATTCCTGTTTCCTTTCAAGGTATCAACTACTTATTTCTCAAGACAATCCCACTTCAAGGCACCATATTCTAAACTTATTGATGCATTTAAAGCCTTTTTTGGAGTTACTGGCCAGTAAGAGGTGAATAAACCCCTTAGTGATCAAACACAGACCAATATTCGAAGCAACAAGAGTTTGTTTGGATAAAAACTGATTTATTTTTATATGGTTAGGCCAGCAATGTCATGCACCCATAAGTCCTGTTAATAAGCACAGTTACTGGTAATTGTTGCTGTGATGAGTCAAAGAAAGTCTGGGAAAAATGCATCAATCCAATTCTGAACGTGGTCTGAATCAGTCCCCAAAACGGGTTTAGTGATTAGTGCAATCCAAGTATTGGTGCCTCATCTCTCACTGCTCTTGTTATCCAAGTTTTTTACCTGCAAGTTTCTCTATCACCACATCTTTCCCTTCCTCTAATCTATTCATAGCACCATCACTCCTTTCTCTTACCTTCACCTCACTCTTCACCTTCTCCTTTATCTTTGACTCACTTTTTCTTCCTGTCCTCCCCATTCACCCCTCATTCTCATTTACAGATGTCTCACTAGATTTGTGATTCATTCTCTCTCTTCATTATGTTCTCTGTCCAGGTTTGTGACCATCTACCGTGGTCCCAGCCACACCTATAAGGTCCAGCGATTGACTGAGTCCAGCAGCTACAGCTTCAGAATACAGGCCATCAGTGATGCTGGGGAGGGTCCTTTCTCTGACACACACACTTTCTGCACCACCAAGTCTGTACCCCCTGCCCTCAAAGGTAAACTGATCCAGGCAAAGTTTGTCTGTGTTTTGCTGCATGGTGAAAAGTGGGGGGATGATGTCAATGCTGCACTCCAGGGTTTGGTTGCACCAGCTATTCCTAAAATCCATCACAACATTTGTGTGTAAAAATCCTTTCTTTGTTCTTTCTAGCTAGTTTCAAACAACAACAAAAAAAAAACTTAAGAAATTTCTTAAGACTTAAGCAATGTGTAAATTGGTTGTGAGGAAACATCTGTTGCGCCTTCCAATCAAAAGAATCAACTATGTAAACAGAAAATCACAGTAGCACCACAAGCTGTTGCATAACTTCCAAAAATTACAGTTTTAGGGTTGCAAATGATATATTAAGCTTAACTTCAAATCATTTGTAAATGTAGGTATTATTTTGTTATGTCTTTTTCTCAGTTAGTATTCATGTAGTTTGGAATGAGTGGGAAATATCAGATTATGCTAACCTATTTTATGTTCATTTAGTGTGACGTTATTAGCAAAACGTTTAGTAATTTGAAGTATGTTGTGTTATTTTTGGGAAATTTAATTTTAAATAAGTGTCATCCGGTCTGGATGTGTCGACCATATTACATATTTTTACCTCTTTTTCTCTAAAAGGGTCACATATTAGCAAGCTAATATTAGCTTTGTCAGTTGGTTCAGTTAGCTACACAACAGTTAACACCTGGCAGTTACTGGGTGTAAATATTTAGTAACAACTAATCTCTACATACTGTAAGAACAAGTTTGCATTGTGCAACCCATTTTAATTTATCCATAAATCCATCCATCCATAGGCTAAGTTTGAACTTTTGAAGAGCTGTTGCAACTGGCTCAAGCAGTTTAGGAGTTACACTGAATGGCCCAAAAGAGCTGATACACTAACAGGCCAAAAAATGGCAATACATTTGTTTATGTTTGGCTGTTACAGATGACATGTTTACTGTAGCCTTGCTTGATTATTGCCTCCAGTATGTGGTCTGTGCTGTAAACTGAGAGGCGGTGGCTTATTATAGCTATAGTGATATAACCAGCAGCAGTACTATGGTTATGACTGTGAGTTTGTCAATGTGCAGCACAGCATTGACATAACCATGACTGGGAAAATAACAGCCTCAAGGGTCCAAACAGCTTCTGTAAAACTGTTAGCAGTGCATGTGCACTGTCTGAAAGGTTCTCTGCGTATCAGTTTTCATTCAGAACAATAAAGAGCAAGAGGAGTTGAGACAAATCAATGAATAGGTCCCTGGTTAGAGTTTAGTTTGATATATACTTAGATATATATTTAGTACAGCAATTAATGTAGTCAGAATTGGATTATTGTTGTTATGCTGTTATTTCCGGTGTAAAATCACAGTATTCCCCAAGGATATTATTGCTTCGCAAAACAATTATCAACGCTGAAAAACAAAATTATTGCACATGAATAATCTGTTCTTTGTTCTAGCTTACATCCAGGAGTCTAAACAGCCATTAACATGACCAAAACCATTACTGCATTAGTTTCAAGGAGGGAGGTGGATATTAGGATTTACTAATAAAATGAAATGATATTTGGCCTTCCGGATGCATTCTTGCATCTGAAGGGCGTATTCATTTCAGGAGAGAATACACAGAGGTTGAATTTATTTTTAGTGGGCCCAAATGTAGAAAGTCACAAAAGTAATACAGTATAAAACAAATATTTTAAGTGTGAAAACCTGTCATGTGATTGAAATCATGTTTTGATACCATTTATTCCAACAGCTCCCAGAGTGCACCAGCTGGAGGGGAACGTGTGTGAGATCACATGGGAGACTATCCCACCAATGAGAGGAGATCCTGTGAGCTACGTGCTACAGGTGCTGGTGGGACGTGAGTCAGAATACAAACAGGTTCGTCTCATGCAGACACACTCAAACACATACACACTGTATATGAGGATAGTGTTGAGAGCTCCAGTGTCTCCGTAGTCCAGAGCTTCGCTTCAATTATTTGGTTCATTTTTCATTTTTGTGGAAGTGTGTACTGCTGGGAGGATATTTTCTAATCTCCCTGAGGAGTAGAAAAATTCAGTTTGCATTGATGAGGAAGGAATTACAGAGCACTCAACTGCCCACAACTGGACACACATTTGCACATAGAAGAATGAAACACACATACACACAGTCACTCTCACACACACTATGTCTTCCCTGCACTGAGAGATACAGCATTCTGAAACTGAAGGTAATTTGCAGTGCCAGCAGTATTTATTGAATGGTATTGAAGGATTTTCATTAGAATCACAGCACCAGTAACAAAAAAATAATGATTTTTGCCGCACTGGGAAATACAGGATTGGGTGGCTGGCAGTTGGAGCGATGAGCAGAGTAGACTGCAGACAAAAAGACATTTGTCTTCAGGGCTGTTTTAGTCTCTGTTATTGCATTACTGAATGGTTGGATGGAAGAACTGCTGATACTCAGCAGCGGACAAAACCGCAGTTGTGTGTATATGTGTGCATGTGGTGATGTGTTACGTGTATTTGCTCATTTCATTATGTGTACATACATCAGCTGTCAAAGCAAATCTTTGATGCTGCTATTCAGATGTTTGTAGACTTCTCTCTCCATGTGTTTGTCCTTTTGTTGCATACACTACTGTTTAATTTGCCAACTTCATTCATGAACACGAGATGCAGGAAATTCTGAAGGCTAAAACTAAAAAACAATACTCTGTGTAAAACACACACCCACAATTACGGTCCACCTGCTGCCTGAAAATATATTGAAAAATTATGTGTTAGCTTTTCTCACACGCAGAAAAACATTTCACTGTTCTTGATCAGCTACAACTCAAGTCAAGTCAATTTCATTTATACAGCCAAACATCACAAATCACAAATTTGCCTCAATGAGCTTTACAATCTGTACAGCATATGACACCCTCTATCCTATCCTCAATTTGCATAAGGAAAAATCCCCCCCCAAAATGGAAGAAACCCCAGGAAGAGCAACAGAGTAGGGAGGACGGACATACATGCAATAGATGTTGTGTGTACAGAATAGACCAACATAATAAAATTAAAGTGTGGACAAAATTATAAATAGATTGTTAACATCTCTGAAAAATATATTTAGAAGAGGACATCAAGCTACTTCCAGGTGCCGCCAAACAGATAGGTCCTGTGCCTTTTAATGTGCTGATTCTTGGCTGTCAAACTTTGAGAAATCAGGGCTAATGACCAACATCTCAGTTTGATCAGAATTTAGGAGCAGGAAATTACGTAACATCCAGTTTTTTCAGAGCAAACAAGCAGGCCTCTAATTTAATAATTTGGCAATGATCATCTACCTTTACAGGCACATAGGAGTATCATCACCTACAAGTCAATTCCAATGTTTCAAATTTGTATATCCTGAAGCTTGAAGCCATGTCCTTTTTCCCAAACATAATTTATACCTTGATAATGGAAAAGTGGGGTAAGCTGGAAGATGAGTAACATCATGGGGTCGCACATTGCAAGATGCAGTTTGTTTTCAGGTCAAACATCATATATGTTTTGGTTTAGTAATAAGACAGGACTCACTCAAGACGCTCTGGAGGGGGGCTGATCTTCTCACCGTGGTATAGCCATGACACCCTGCCAGATGTGTATTCTCATAATTTGACTTGAACCGGTTCCCTTTGTACATGGGCACCTGCTGAGAGTAACACCATGCACACACTATGAAAACAAGCAATCATATGCCACTGTGACTCAAGCAAGCATGCAGGTCTCTATTCCAACAAAACACCAACCAACTCATTTCGCTAATGAGCACACTTTCAGTAAAATCAACTGGCATTGTGTTTCGTAGAATACATCTGTTACTTACATTTATGTGTGCTCATTAATGAGAAAAAACAAACTGTATATGTTTTTAACATGCTTTTTCTCCACTCACAGGTTTTTAAGGGGGAGGAGGGCGTTTTCCAAATCTCTGGTCTCCAGGGCAACACAGACTATCGTTTCCGTGTGGGCGCCTGCCGCCGTTGCCAGGATACGTGCCAGGAACTGTGCGGACCACTGAGCCCGTCCTCCTTGTTCACCCTGCGCCGCCTGGAGACGCCATCATCTGGAGAGCTGTGCGCCGTGGAAACGGGCAAAGGGGCGGGCCTGATCTCCAGCGATGAGCGCTTTGCTGCGCTTATTGTGTGCGTGTTCGCGGGCTTCTCCATCCTCATCGCCTGCTTGCTACAGTACTTCTTCATGAAGTGAGGGAATTTTAACTATAGGATAGAAAGAGAAAGCAAAATCACAGAGTCTATGAAAGAACCGAATGAAATCAAAACAAACACTTGAGATATACTTCTAAGGCTATAAATGTTTTTTTTTTTTTTTTTTGGTCAAAGTATCGATTCTGGCTTTCCTCACCTTGTTCCTGTTGTCTTCTGTCTTCACTCAGTTTGGTCTCATTTCTCTCTATGTCTCTTTGTATCATTGTCTCATTTGTTAAGGATTTCTGTCGAGGGAACCCTTGTCTTAGCTGTACCTCGATTGGGAAAGAAAACTGATAATCAAGCCTTAAATAGCTGTGAGCAAAGCAGTTGCTCCTCAGACTGACTTGCATGTTTTTATTTTGTATCTTTTTAAAACATATTCGATTAGAGAACGTGTATATTTCTTGACTGTCATTGCCTTACTTTTTTTTGTTTTTCAATGTGTAATTTTCTTTTTTTTTTTTTGCTGCAGTGTTTATTCATTTCAGCCATATTCCAATGTAGGCCTTCAAAGCTTTAGCCATTCATACCTTATTATTCAGTTTGTTACTACTCTACAGGCTGTCGGTCAATTCATGCAATCTGCACCTGCTCTCACACACAGACTGACAAAGACACAATGCACACATACATGCACACACGTATAATTACACTCATGCAATGACAGTGAGAAACACACATCCTCCAATCACATATATGCTCAGCTTTTAACATTCAATCACTCACTCATTCAGTTACCAAAGTGATGCAATTCATGTGTGGTGTAAGATGCTGCTATCCTGTGATTTTATTATATCTAAGAAAGAATGGAAAACCAGTAATCTAATATATATACACACAATATATATATAAAATAACAAATATCTATGATGCTATAGAAGTGATGTAATATAAGTGATGGCAATGTAAGGTCTGAACTAGAGTGTGAAAGGGGAGGAGTCGACTCTAGGTGCTCACAAACAGCAGCTCTGAGGTTAGTTCAGCAGCTCTTGCGTATGGTTGAAGGAGCCCTTAAACACTGGTCTTGGATCAGAATTTGAACCCTTGTAGGTATTTGAATGTTGGGCATAAACTGGCTTTAGCATTTAGAAAGCCGGGCTGGGATTGTGATTGGCTGCAACTTACCAGGAAAGGGCTGGGCCGAGCATTTGATTGGCCCTCAGTCTGTCCTTCCATATTCTACCATCTCAAGTACCATTGCTCCAGCCTATTTATCTGTAGCTTTATTAGCGATATGCCCGTAGCGTCACAGACCCAGAGGTGCTAACAGCCTGCCAGCTAGCCGCCATTCTCAGAGCTGTGTGTGTTAACCAGGAAAGCCATTAGGAGTTAGCTTGAGCTTTACCCCCCTGAAATTTAGCCAGCCGCCAGCCAGAGCAATGCTGAAGCTGTAGTTTCTCCTTCCACCTAGTCTGTGAATCGATACGTTTTAAGACTGTTCTCTTTTTCTCCCCCTCTGCCCATAATTATCTGTAATTACCTTTTGCTCTGGCTGCTCCTCTCTTGCTTTCGATCCATCCCCTCTCTCTTTCTCTGTCTCTGTCTCTCTCTCTCTCTCTCTCTCTCTCTCTCTTAAAAGGTGCTTTATTGACATGTAATCAGAGCAGTAGCAAGTCTGTGGTCTCACTCAGATGGACATGTTCTCTGGGGACTTGAACTAATGTTCACTAACCAAACAAGCCTTTGACAGAACACAACTCAACAGAACAGGGCATTCTGACACATGTAACACCCCCTGACCCTGACTCCTGAACCCCTTTATCCCCAACCCGAAAAACAAAGTTAAGGTACAGCCCAATACATACCCTGATGATCCAAAGAAGTCACCCTGACCTGCAAGATTAATGTGTGACATGTCTGCTTTTGTCGGGAGGGGTGTGGGGGAAGATTGGGTGGGAAAGGGGGGGCTGTAGTTTAACCCCACCGCTCAGCTCTGATTGGCAACCTGTAACGTACCTCAGGGATAAGGCCTTACAGAGGGGAGATCTAATCCTGTCATCCTCATCGCTGTCGTCATCATCATCATCATCATCATCATCACCATCATCATCATCATCATCATCATCATCATAATAGCTTCTCTTCCTCTTCCTCTGTTTCTCTGTCTTCCTCCCTCTCTTTTATCTTTTCTTTAATTTTTTGATGCTGTATCTTGTCCCCTGTCTATGCTGTGCCTTGCTCCTGTACGTGTCAGTAAGCAAAGTGGTTTACTAGCTCAAAATACCTTTGCCAAAGTTGATGGGAAAGTTAAGGTAGAGTTCTTTTCTAGGTTTTATTTATACTATATATTTGCATACAGTACTTTACATGCCAATTACAGTGCAATCTTCATTTATTTATTGTTTAAAGATTAAGAGACAAGTGTAGTTATATACTAATTTTTTTCCTTGTAGCATGTTTTTTTTTTCTTTTTAGTTTTTTTTTAATGGATGTATGTTAGATTGTATGATTAAGGCCAGCATTCCTTATCTCAGTAACCCTTTAAGTATTTCTTTTACAGCTGTTGGGAACCTGTAGCTCATCAGTCCATGCATTGCAGTTATCATTGCCGTTTCAAACGTGTAACCAAATGCCTATGTGTTTTGTGTTTTTTTTCCATCTCCTGCTTCAGCCGTGCACAGCTGAGCAGTTCTTGTAATGCTTAGAGAGATATGTAGCAAAGCCAGGCCCTAGGGTCAGTTCAAAGTCATCTTTATTGGGATAAACGTCGCTGCCTTTGGCTTTTAGTGTTATAATGAAGCTTCTGATATCTTTTTACTGTTTTATTGCCAAAGTGCAGTCTTCTCGTGTCCACTAGATGTTGCGGTTGCAGCCGTCTAAAGGGTTCTGTGATGTTCTTCTGTAACGACACATCATTACGATTATTATTATTGTTATTATTATTCTCTCAAAAGGAAAAAAAACATTAACTTGATCTGTGATTATGCTTCTTTTCATATTATCTTTTATTATTTTGTTTTGTAAAGCAAAAGGTGCCATTTTGAAATGTATAGCCCCTTTTGGAGGAGAGTAACACAACCTGATTTCACACAGAAAGGTTAAAAAGGCAAAAACAATCATACGATGATTTCAGGCAGATGACGACAATAATAATATTGACGATTCCTTGTTCAGGCTAGTGCTGGTATAGCAGTAGTGAGTATTTTGTATCCAGTATTTTGCTAAGAGATGATATACAGAGATATCTATAGAGCTATAGAATGAGATGGTAACACATTATGACTAACAGAGTTGAAGCACTTTTTTATGCCAAGCATTAGTCTTGATGAGGTTAATTTGAGCGAGAGGAGATATAAGGTCCTTCGCTCTGTTCCAAACACTACTGCCAACGCCGTCTGTTACATTCATTGGCATTATTCTGTTGTTGCCGTCACTGTGACATTGGCATTACTGGAGCATGGTTCTGTGCTTCTCAAATGACACCCTGCTCCCTGCAGAATGCAAACTACGGCACCAAAGGAAGTACGGCTCACAGGGAGTACAGTGCCTCTCTCAGACGTGCTCATGGTGTCTACCTTTTCAAGCCTCAAAGCCCCAGTGGGAGAGCAGAGGTTCGCCTTGGTCAAGCTCAGACCGGTCATGTTAGTGTTGTATAGTCCGAGGTTAACACAGTGTTAACTGAAAGACTGTGGGATTGTGGGCAGGGTACTCCCTTAATGTGCTTTGTTGTTTTTGTTTTGTTATTTTCAAATGCTGTTGATTTTATAGACACCCCGCCCTTCCCACCCACCCATCCTGCAGGTCCTGCACATTTGGCAGGTATGTCAAGAATGAGAGACAATTTTTTGCCCAGCAACCCCACGTCTGTGCCTTCTGATCAGTTTATTTTCTTCTTTTAATTTTTTTTGTTATTTTTTGTACGTTTTACAGTAAGTAGAGATTTTGACTGAGAATTTGGCGATTTGACAAACATACAGAGACTCACAGGTATTTAACTATTTTTTAAGCGAGACAAAAAAGAAACATATTTTTACCTCACGATTTAAAAACAAACATTCCAATGTTGTCATGGTCTACGAATTGAAAAAAAAAAGAAATTCATGCATTTCTTCTTGTATTGTAAATGTTAGACAATTTCATATGCATTATATAAAAGAAACTGCCATATCAATTTTAATGTATAGATTTTTGCAAATACTACCCTATGTATGTAAGACGTAACTGTATCGGTAGCGTATATATAATATATTTATGCCCAATAAATGTTTTGATTTTTTTTCTGACATTGATTCCACCTGTATGTTTCATTGTGTGTGTTATTATTCATCAGCACTTCTACACACACTGTTCTACATATAGTTCTGTGTATGGTATAAATACATCATTTACAATCACTTTCTACAGATAAACATATTAGATACTGTGTCACATGATAGCTTAATGAACAGATATGTGGTGTGCAAATTAGGAGTATAGCCACTGCCAATGCCAGTGCAAAAACTTTGTACTTAATTTACTGTACTGGTGTCTCCCTATTGATTTTTATCTTAAAGATTTAATAAGAGAATGATGATTCTGCTCTCATCAGGTACACCTTTATGTACTGTTGTAAACATAGCTGAGTAGAAATCAATATTTATAATATTAGGGTTTAAATTATGATTAATGGTCTGAATTATGTTTCAAAACAGTTGTAATTATTCAAGGTGACAACATTTTAAATGTCAGAGTATCATCGGACGTAGAATGAGTGTGTGTGTCAATTTAAGCTGGACCATCAGTGTGAATGTGTCTGTGTGAAGGTGTGTCAGTGCTGGATTTACTCTCCAGTGGCCTCGATAGTGTTTAGCCAGATAGCTGAGAAGAGTATATCACACACGATATTATCCCCTGCTGTCCCCGAGGGCAACCAGAAAGAGACTGCTTCTCTGCACACTCAATTCCCCTCACCCTGCAGCAACCCAAGGACAAGAGGGGAATATTAGTCTTTTGACCTTTTTGTGTGATTGTTTTGTGGTGCATGTACAGTGGTGTAGAAACTGAACGATTAAATAGGGGAGATCAAAACAACACTCTTCCACTAGCTCGCCCTTGCCTTTTTTAATTAAGCTTTAGTACAGCAATGATATGACAATCCCCTGTTTTTGAGAAGTGCACTGTAAGCAGTGGCCACTCGCTCTTTGAGACAGTGATATGCAGTATGAATAAAGCTGAGGGATAAAGCACTCAGAAGGCATCAAGTAGTTTTAGTAATGTGTGAATCGCTGGACAAGAAGCACAATTTAAGTGACTCAATGTGATATGATCTGTGGTGTCAGATGCACCAGTTCTGGTATTTTTAAAGCAGCCAACTTCCTGGGATTTTCACCAATAGTATTATCTAAAGTTGTGCAATCTACAAAAAAAAAAAAAATCCTATCAGCTGCTGTCTTGGCAGCAAATCCCAAAGGAGAAGAAATGTAATGTACTTTTGTGGCTGTGTAATCTACAGCTGGAGCACAAGTCTACAAGTTAAAAACAGAATGATGCGCAGGACACTGAAGAGCACACAACCTGTCAAACGTTTTACCAGATGGGCAACAGCTAAAGAAAACCAGGCTGTGTACCTCTCCTGTCAGCAAAGAAGATGAAGCAATCGAAATATCAAACTTGAATAAATGAATGAAAGAAAACCTACTTGATCTGGTTGTTTCTGATACAGCAAAAGTAGTCCAGGCTGCTGGTTTGCAGTGAGGGAATCTGCATTTCTGTAGTGGAGAATCATCAGAACACCATAATATACATATGCATCCCTTTATGGTCATTGATTTTGATGTTTTCTTTTTAAATCATGGCTCTATGGGTGACATTGAAAAGGTCGGTTCATTGGTCGGTACAGGACCACTGCCTTAGTTCAAACCAAAAATATCTCAGCAACTATAGGATGGACTGCCATAAAATTTTGTACAGACATTCATGATCCCCAGAGGATGAAGCCTAATGACTTGATTATCCTGTGATTTTTCCTCTAGCTTTTACAGTAAATGAAATGTCTCGACAAGTATTAGATGGGTTTCCACGAAATTCCATGAGATATACACATCCCCCTTAAGGATCATCAGGTCAATTTTTAATTTGTCCAATACTTTATGACCAATGGTTTATGACCATATTCCCATAAAACCAATGACATTCCCATCAGCCTGAGCTGTACTTTATGTTTAGTGCTAATTAACATATGTAAGCATGCTAAAATGCTAAACTAAGATGGTGAACATGGCAAATGTTATACCTGCTAAACATCAGTATGTTGACATTGTCATTGTGAAAGCTCTGCTGTGCCTAAGTACAGCCTCACAGAGCTGCTAGCATGGCTGTACACAGGATATTGTGTCACTGTCAGAAGATGACTAAAGAAATATAACTGTGTCTATACACAGTCCTGATCTGAACCCAGTAGAGCACCTTTGGCATTCTGCACCACCAATTCTCTAATATGTTGTTATCCAGTCTACACTGACCAAGACTCCTGTGGAACATTTCCACAACTTTGCTAAATCCATGCACTAAATAAATTCCAGCTTCTGTGATGTGCAAGGTGTAATGCCTGCCTCTATTTGCGCACCAGCTATATGGTATACCAAATAAATAAGTTACTGTACAGGCACACATATAGATGGAGATAGATGTGAACTCTTCCTCAGTTCCACCTTCCTCCTCCTCCTAAATCTAATGTATTCACTCTCCACTGCACAGCCCACATCTAAATAAACAATCATGATGTCTGACTCATTGATTAAACCTCTTTCTTTCACCTTTTGTTTTATTGTCCATTTTCATTGCACAATTTTTTGAATAGGGACCACTTGTCATCATCCCTGTTATTTTACACCTCTTCTTCTCCTCACCTATCATCCACCCACTAACAATCTTCTATGAAATACCAATCCAGCTTTTATTTAATTAATTAACTTCAGTTTTTATAATCTTTTCAATGTTCTCAGCTGAGTGAGCTCACACTCACACATACGTTTCCTTATTCTTCTGCTCTTTCCCACCAATTTTCAAAAACCTCTGCTAAATATTTTGTACTCAGAGGGTTTTGAAGACACTCTTAATTGTTTTGATCAGATACCTGAGGTTATCTCAGAGGTGACTGAGGGATCCTTTGAGCCCTGTGTGGTATCTAAGGGCAGAGCCTGCCCTGTCTTAGGTGATAGAGTGGTGCTGTGCCTTATGGCCACAAAAATACAACACCAGCAGAGATGACAGAGAACACACTGCTGTGTCTCCTTGTTAAGATTGCAATCTACTGACTGGTATTATACCCCACTGAGACTAACATTACATAATGGTGTATAGCAGGGTCACATGGGGGAAAGATTACAGGCCCTGTTACGGTGAGGTGTGTCTCTTAGTCCACTCTGAGCAGTGTTGTATGTACTTCAATGACGATTGATGAGGGTGGAACAGTAGTGTTAGTGGTTTGTTAATTTCACAAACCTCTCTGTTTGCAATTAGCATCTCATACCTGTAGGAGACAAAAAGCTACCTGATGCCAGCGTGCATGAAGAATACAAATATTGTTTACAAAAGACAAGCAAAGAGGAATTGAGTTTTTCCTTTTTTTTTTACTTTTACAAGACTTTATCATCAACAGATACATTACCCAGCAGGATATATTTACATACATCTTCAAAAAAAGAAAATATGAAACTATTTTTTACTCTTTTAATTAGTATACATTCTGTAGATTAATAAATAGTATGTCATGACATTGGTATGTACAGTCAGAAACATTCAGAGATACATTCCTCTGAGCCAGGAGGCCATGTTTTGAAATCGAGTGCAGATTAGTGGAGGCTTCTGCGGTGATTTGGCCTGCTGAAACCATCTGAGTGTACAGCATTGAGTGTATAGCATTATAAAGCATCTATTTACAAGTTAAAGCAAGCATAACATCATTACTTATAGATAGTTCACTGATCCTCTTTGTCCAAAAGAGTGCATGATACACTTTACAAAATGAAATCACCTTTATGTTTTCCATCTGTTGCATTATCTTATACATATATAAAGGAAAGGCTATTTTAAAAACTTTCTTGTAGAATAGTGTGACATTTTGTCAAGGTTGGCATCTTTGGCACACGGTCACCCATGGAAATTGTTTCCACTGGATACCCATGCAGTCTCTCCCTTGGAAACTATTTAAAAATCAAACTTCTAGCAAATCAATAAACAAGACAAGTAAGACAGTGTAAGTTATACATAATATAACTTACACTGTGCACGTTTGATTTAACCATTGAAGAAGTCACTCTGCCTGTTCACACTGAACAGTTCAGGGAGTGGGGAACAATTTGTGCCAAAGATGATTGTGAATCCACAGTGCAGCTAATCTTCCAAGTTGACTGCTCTTGAATTTTTTTGAAGGTGTGAATGGGGAAAAATGAAAAGTTACTCAACCATCCCAACTGTTTTCATTACTTGCCAAAGTTGAACATTGCTTCAAGTAGCATAACGAATCTTGTCAAATCTGCTACATTTTTTATATGATTGGATCCACAGATTAACACATTGTCCCCACACAGCTGTGACAAACAGAAAAGGCCCTGTACTGTATTTTGTATGAATGTAACTGACATCAGTACACCTGAGGTGGCTGAAATCAGCAATGTTTGAATGGTGACTCAGAAAGCTGAGGCATTTATGGCCATTGACATGTTGATTTTTACAGTAACACCAATCAGCTTTCTTTGCCAAATGCACCAAACTGATACTTATTAAATGCATTGCAATGTCTAAGAAACCACGAAACATTTAGTGATACCTTCTCAAACCCTCCTCATGTATATTGTTTTTTTTAGATGATTTCTTAGTAGCAAGAGTCTGCAGCTTGAATAATGTTGATCATTTAACAAGAATTAAGTATAATTACAAAACTTACAGACATAATGATACATATCTTGGAAATGTTTGCATTCTGTAAATTATCTCACAATCCCTAAAAATCAACTAGCTTTGTTGCTCCCATTTACTAAACTCCAACCTTGATGTTGAAACCCACTGTTATGTAGTACAAGGCTACACAGGAAATTAATTTCAGGGACCATACCCGAAACCCCACTGGCCCTTCTTGGCAGCATCAGCATGGACTTGAATTTCCAAGATACAGGGCATTCAGTATGACACAAATTAATTAACAGTAACATATTACTTTTACATTTTCACACTCTCTCCAACTAATTACATAAATCACATCCATGAGGGTGACACCTGGCACACAATACACACATGCAAATACTCTCTCTCTCTCTCTCTCTCACACACACACACACACACACACACACACTGCACCTCTGCCCCTCACTGAAGGAGTACAGAGAAGTGCCACAAGTTCTACAGTGCTTTCTTTGTCATCCAGAATATGAATACAATATAAGGCAATTGTAGATGTCTAAGATAGGCTATTCATATGTATGTGTGCTTGTATAAGGGCGTGCGTCCCTGCTGCATGTTGTTCACATTTGGATCAATATAAGCACTTCAGGCTAGTGTGTATATTGCACTTCACCAGTCCTGCTTTTCAAATGCTGCTGAGTGTGTTGTCTGAATAGTGGATGGCACTTGCTGAAATAATCCAACAAGAAAATTAACTGTCAATCGAAGTTCCATTGATGCAAGTGAACAGAGGCTTGTAGCTCGCGCTTTTCTCCTCCTCTGTTTCTTTTAGTCCCAGTCAAATAAATGCAAGTGTCGCGCTCTCATCGTTTTCCCCGGCCTAACAGAAATAATGGCTTTTAAAGTTAGTGTTATCAATTAGTGACTAATAGTTTTGCAAATGATGACCAGAAATGTTGACAGTCATACGTTCAGAAGCTCACTGTAGATTCCGTCCAGCCGTTCAAGCCGTCTCCCTTCATGGTGCTGGCTGTGCGGCCTCGTGGTGGCTGGCTGTCAGTCAGGCCGAAGAGGCGCGCTGCTGCGCACCGGTATTTCCAGGACATGGTGTTATAGAGGATGGGATTGATGGCGGCACTCAGGTAGAAGAGAACCACGGACACCAAACTGCAGTATTCGGACAACAAAGACAGCAGCGGGGACGGAGCGTCCAGAGAGCGGAACTGCAGGTAGCGACCCACATGGAACGGCAACCAGCACAGGACAAAGGCCAGCACCACCACCACTGGAGGAGGAGGAAGATAAGCAGGTGAGGAGAAGAATGAAGAGGAGGAGTGAAAGGACAGGGTGGAGAGAGGAGAGGGGTAGAGAAGGAAGTGGATGCAGAAGGTGTAATGGATTAAGGATGAGGAAAGAATGAATAAAGTTGCAAACAAGCTTTTCGATAAACTTCGATAAACTCTATCTTATATGCTGTTGGCTAAACTTAAAACCCAGACCTTGGTTTACTCACTGATTGATGTCCACCCATGTATATGTTGACCAAGTTATGCGTGTGCGTAATTTGCTCTCCAAACTTACCCAACATCTTGATGGTCTGTCTGTTGCTTTTGTCGCGGTGAGCCACACGGGAGCTGATGTTTGTCTCTCTATGTCTCTGCCACAGCCGACGGCCTATGAGGCTGTAGAGCACTGTGAGACAGAACACCGGCATGAAGAAGAAAACAGAGCTCAACCACACCATGGCTCCCATCAGGCCTGACTCCACTGCGTAGTGAGTCATCTTGCACTCCCGGGTGTCCGCGGCCTCCAGGGAGAAGCCAGTCTCATTCATTCCAGAACTGGAATTTGTCGGCCACATGCTGTCACGCTCCACTCCCACCATGACAAACACAGGTCCGGCGCTCAATAGAGACACTGTCCAGAGTAGAAGAATGAGGGCACGCACTCTCCTTTTGGTAACTAGGGCCTTGGCACGCAGCGGGAAACAGATGGCCAGGTAGCGCTCCACCGACAGAGCGGTGATGCTCAGGATGGTGGAATAGGTGCATGACTCTGACACGAACTGAAAGAGCTTGCAGAGCGCGTCCCCAAACCGCCAGGGCCTGTACCTCCACATACGGTAGAGGTCCAGTGGCATACAGAGGAAGATGAGCAGGTCAGATACGGCCATGCTACACAGGTACAGGTTGGTGGTAGTGCGCATGTCCCGGTACTTACTGACCACCAAAATGGTCATGACATTCCCGGCCACCCCGACCAGAAACAGCAGCGTGCAGGCGATGGTTATGACCGTGAGGAGAGGGATTGAGTAGTAATTGAGAGGAGGGAGGCCAAGGTCAGCGTTCCTTGTGGCGTTGTGGGTCTCCTCCCAGCTGCAGTTATGGGAGAGGCACTCCGAGAGATTGGGCCAAGAGGGCATGCTGTCACCGCGCGGTTATTCACGGGGCCGTGCTTGGCCCTGACTGCTAAAGGCACCCCGGGTCTGGGACTCTTCAAGCCCCTTGGCGCTGCCCTTTTCTCCCATCATCAGTGTCTGAGTTGCGGAGGTAATAGCAAAGGTCGGCAGCCGTGCGTAAAATAGATCCGTGTGCGCGTTGCAAACAATCTTGTGTAACAGCTGTTCACAGTAAAGGTGAAGTCACCATTGTGAGTGGACAAAGACCGTTTGAGATCCTCCAGGGAACAGATAGTCCTCTCCAGAGTCTAACATAAACATGAGATCGAACCAAAATTATCCACTTCATCTGCAGCACGCACTGTAGAGAGGCCCAACAATGTTTGGTGCTGAAAGTACTTGTTCAAAAGAGGAGTAGGCGTGTTAGTTACAAAACAAATTACCAAATTTCATGCTGGATATTTGTAAGCTAAACATTCGCCAAGCGAAATTCATGCGGAGGTGTATTCCATTCCAAACAGATGCAACAGAAAAAACACAGCACAAACATCTATTATCCAAAAAAAAAAACAATGTATATCTAACTTAAAGACAAGTTATTTCCCGCATCCTTTCTTTTTGTGAGTGCCACCAGCAGCTGAGAGCTTAGGGGAAATGAAATATGGTAATCTCTCATGAGTCCCAAAGAGTTCCCATCACCGACGGCGCGTCCCTGCGTTTGCGCGTCAGACAAAAACAAAACAGTAGATCAGTAGACAAGTTGCACCGGGCAGCATGTGATAGTGAGTCAGAGGCAGGGTCGTAAAGATGCGGCAGCAGCGGTGAACATCTGTCCTGGGAAGGGCACCGGAACTCAAACTCAGCCAAACACAAACGGATAAACAACAACCACAGTGAAAACAAATACTCTATGACTGAACGGAGACAATTTTATAAAAGTCACAAGCACCATGAAGGAACGACGCATTGTCAACATAATCATGCAAATAGGACTTCAAAGGATATAAATAGAAAAAGTAGAAATTTACCCGGGCTTTCCAAATCTGCTCCTCTAGTTATGGTGCATATCCATTATGTGGACACACTGGGAGTGTGTGCAAAACATCATATACAGGTGAAGTGGTGCTGCTCAAGGGAGGGTGGTGTGGGGGTCTACAGCGAGTCCAGTGCTGCAACGCCACCTACTGGTGTTTTTAGGGCAGTGATGAGTGGGGGTTAATGCTGACCAGTTTCAGAAAATCAATTTACCACCAAGTCTTTCAGAGAGCATAGTATAGGGAAAGAAGAGTGACCTTTTAGAAACTCTTTCAAAGGGGAGTCTTCCTTGAGCAAGACTCAAAATAACCACCTGCTCCAGAAGTGTGGCTTTGCAGCTGATCCTGCCAGGCGGTGAATGAAAAATATATTTTTTTATATTTAGTCATCAGCATAAAATTATAAGATTCTATCTGGCTTTTGCTCCTTAAAATTATCCACATATTGAAATAATCTTTTAAAGAGCCATATGGGTTAAGGTAAGGCAAGGCAAGGCAAGGCAAGCCAAGTTTATTTGTATAGCACTTTTCAGCAACAAGGCAATTCAAAGTGCTTTTCATAAAAAATAAAAGCAACACAGGGCAATATAAAAAGAGTTGAGGTTAAGAAAGTACAGTTTTTGCCCAGTGGGATATCAAATCCTTGATGCTTAATATCTCAGAAATGCACTCTGCCCTAAAAGAATCATAAAATTCCACAGCCACAAAGATTCAAATGACATTATAGTCAATCTGAAGCCCAGATTTAATTCAAGGCTCCAGTTTGCCCTCTGCAGAATGAGAACAGGGGCCATGATGTCGCACTTATGAGTTTACACCATTCCTGTTTCAAAGAGTGTTTGCAAATTAGCAACATGTGTCAAATGCCACCTGCTGTAGAGTTGATTGCAGGGATAGACACATGCTGCTAAATTATATTTGCTACATGTACCACATGTTTATTTGCACTACCGGACTATTTATTTATACATATACTGCATCATTTGCACTCCAGTACTATGTACTGAATACTGCAATAACTCATCTACTACACTGTTAACTATTTTTACTTAATTTGCACTACTTAATATTCATTGCACTACTGATCTGCCCAGTCCAATTCATTATTGTACATATCCATCAGTATACTTCTGTTTATAGTAATTCCATCTGTAAAAATGTCCATAGTACCACTTGTAAAACATTTTCATAATACTGCTCTATTCTGCATTTATGCACATACTTTATATCCTGCACTTGCTTATTGCACTTCTGGGTTAGACCTAAACTGCAATTCGTTGCCTTGTACTTGTACATGTGTAATGACAATAAAGATGAATCTAATCTAATCTAATGTAATCTAATGTAATCTAATCTAATCCAATCTAATCTAATAAAGTACCTTATATGTACAGTATATGGACAATATTCATGTTTCAGATAGAATATAACTGTATAATGAGGTTAGAACAGAGTCACTATAGTAACTCATTTAACTGCCACTATATAGAATATAGAATATATCACCCCCTAATAACTGATAAGATGGTTAGCTATTCTGCCAAAGACAGTAAACAATAGGCTAACTACAGAAACTGTGAAGTTGAGAAAAAGTATTTAAGTTTGACAGCTGTAAGCCAAACAGTGAAACATAACAATAAATTGTAAAACTTAAAGTTTATACCTTTTTAGACAGTGATTAATAATCAGCCTAAAAAACATTTGGATAGGCTACTGCACTCAATGTCTGGACAATGTAAAAGACGCAGGAAAAATGCAGTATCTACAAAATATGTTCTTGTTTCTTTAATATTGTTCTTAATCTTTAAGTGAGTACATTTAAATATGTGTTGTAAAGATAGCTTAACCACATTAAATCATGTAGGCTACATTTCACTAAAGTCAGAGGCTACATAAGATGTCAAAAAGTCTGGTCTTAACTGTGAGATCAACAAACTTTGTAGCTTATTTTCATATTGGCTTAATGGCTAAATGAGCTGGAGACCTCATTGGTGAAGCAAATGGCCAATTTCAGTATAAGTGTGAATCTGATCACAATTACAATAGCAATATATTTCTATTTTTACACTGATGTGATATTCATGCTTCAAATAGTGTTATCTCGCTGCCCTTTGCACTGTTTTTACCAGTAGATACCATTATGTTTATGATCACTGAATCATGATGTGAGAGAGAGAGAGAGCGAAAGAGAGATACTGTAGATAAATAGAGAGTGAGAGAGATTCGGTGGAATGGTGGAAAGAACACAAGCGGGACACTTGTCAGGACAGTTGTATCTTTCACAGCCTCTTTAAGACCTTTTCATCATAACTGGTATGTATCTGTCTGTGGTCATATGATGTGTATCCAGATTGTATGGTTTGTGTGTGTTTGTGCATGTTAGTGTGTATTTGGGTGATGAGGAAAAACCTTAACCGGTGAGCTTCTGACATTTGTTTTGTGTAATCCAACTACATTTCAGTGGGCCTATGCTCATAACAACTGTGATAATGATGATATAGCCAAACACCAAGCTGAAATCACTACTATTTACGCAGACAAGATGCCTGGGACAACAGAAGGTAATAATTGGGTATCTTCACTGAAATGTCACAGCTGTATTTTTAGCTGTATTCTTTTCTGTTTGGTCTTTTTATGGCGGTGAACTATGCGTTATGTATATGAAACAGAGGTCTCTCATAGTTTCCTGTAGTTCATCTCTGTGTTTGATGTTTTTATGATTTTATTGCCGTGTATTCTGTACATTTACCGCTTTGGGTGTGGTAGTAGAGTATAGGGTAAAGTCCTTGTCATAAGGACACACACACACACACACACACACACACACACACACACATTTGACAGCTATTTGTATGAGTGTGCGTTTGGTCTATTAGGGGCGAAGTACATCCCTGTATCCACAAGATGGAGGAAGAGATCTCTTTTGATTTTGTAGCTGAACCTGTGGATGTGTATGCGTGTTTGTGTGTGGCTGCCAGACTAATGGATGGTTTTGTACTACAGGTGTGATATGAAAGTACATTTAATTAGAGAGCTCTTTCAGCAGGAACATACACATAGCATGTGTACACACAGGTTTCGGTGAACATACAACTAAATCAGATTCTTGCTGTTGTTGTTTTTTTTCTGTTTTTTCTTGTTCATAAATCCATATGGGTTTTTTAATCTTACAAGCATAATCCTTATGTTTGAGTGTTTATTTGTTTAGTTTCTTATGCAAATCAATAAAGACTCAAAAGATTCAACACACATGCAAAGGCACCGGCAGTCAGACATGTTCATAAATGCACAGACAAGGATAGACAGACACACATATTGACACAGACAGAAACATAAAGCCAGAGAAACAAACATAGTAACATACACAGACAATGTGGACAGATCAAAAGAGACACAGGGAGAGATGGTGAGAGTGTGAAATGATGAGATGGGCAGGGCCAATGACAGTATTTTCTACCCAAAGGACTCCTCCTACTTCACCAAAAGTCCAGAACTTTTTTTATCCAATGAGAAAAGCCTGTGGGAGGAACCTGTTTCTGTGATTGGTCTAGAGTTTCAGAGACCCCTCCCTTCCTTAGGAGTTTGAGAGAGTTCACTGCTAGTTTTTTCTCAGCCACACTTACTGAGTTACAGAACAGAAGGAGCACTGGACTAGCCGTCTGCTGCTGCTGTGCAGTTCTTTGTGGAGAGTGTGTGTCTTAGTATTGCTGTCCATTCAGTGAAGCCAAGTGGATTGATCACTAACCAACATGTGGGCTGCACGTCCACAAAAAGAGCAGGTTGGTAATGTCTCCCTCTCCCTCTCTGTTTGTCTTTGTGTCTGCTCTGTTCTATTTGCATCCATGGGCTTGGGGACATATGTGTCTCTGTGACACTCCTTGGGTTTGGGTTGTCAGTGGGATCATGTAGAAGAATGTACTGTATGTGTGAATCTGCCATTATACCTGCTGCTCATATGTGTTTGCATTAGGTAGCAACAAAGAGGGGGGCTGAGTGCAATGCTTGTTGTTTTTCTGCATAGCAAATATGTATTTAACATGACAAGCAAAGTGTAGCTGTGTCTGTTCATCTTTGTGTCTAGTCATGGTTGAAAGATGTGTTTTTAGTGTGAAGATCCTTGATCAGGTGGGTGTGGATATGAGGTTCTTGGTCCTTCAGTTGAGAGTGTTTACTTTTTATTAATGATATACTGCAACAAGTAGTGTGTTGCCTGTTATATAAGACTGCACAGGTGTGTGTGTGTATGCTGGCCTGCTGTCCCCCTTCTCGCACTCTGTTGTGAAAGTTAGTTGCTGCAGCTGGAATGTCATGGGAAGACTGGAGATATTTTGCTTCTCGTTCTCTGCTGCTGCTCAAATAACACCCCCCCCCTTCTGTTGTCTTTGCAACTGATACACAGATACTGACCTGTGGCATTCAGTAGTCTTCCTTTTGCACAGGCAGTGGCACAAGCATGACCTCAAAACTTTTCTGTTGTGGTGCCAGCATACACATACAGTAAACTTTAATACTGTTATTCTTGCCTCAAGTGTGTGCATGTGTGTTTAACTGTATCAACCCGTTCCATGTGGTGCTATCCTGCACAGTTTGCGATACATATCAATCATTAATCTAGACAGTGGCAGAAATTGAAGAATTTTAGTCCACAGCCACCTACTGTTCTACTTCATTGCTGTTAGTGTTCTTCTTCTTCTCAGGAAGAATGTTTTTAGCGTGGTAGGCAGTTTTTCAGCACTGTAAATTTATTCCAGATGTGGACTACAGTCTCCTGCCATATGGTGAACCCCTGTCAAAAACCCAAAAACCCTGTTATGGGTTTCCATCCACAGTCTCAAAAATGATAATTTGTGGATAATTTCAACATTTGACATTGTTTCTGCACCTTTTATAGTCATCTGCATCATAAGACTGTTCATAGCTAATGGAAACTGGAAAGGTGTATGTGGTTCACCAAATCCAGACATTGCTTCCTCAATGATACTGCTATAAACAATTAGTTTAAATCTAATTGCAGCACACAGCATTGTTTTACTGCTGAAGACAAATGACAAAGCTCTCCTGCACCGACTGTAGAGGATACAAGAGGTCCGTGAGATGCAAAAATAGAAGTGATTTATTTGCATAGTGAAAAATGTCACTGTGCCATTTGGCGCTCAGACCATCATTAGCACCTTGTTTTGCCAGTTTATCTAAACTCTCTCTCTATTTTTGAATCAGAGTAGGTTATGTTTGGCCTGTATACAAGCCTGATTCATGTAAAAAACAAAACAGTGATATATTTTTCCAGAAACAAAGTTCTGTTACGACCGTCTCAAAAGCCTCAACATAAGGAGGGACACAACATAAGGTTAGATGTAAAAGAATACGACATTTATTTACAAAAAGGATGAAATAAAGAGAACAAATGAAAAGCTGGGTCTTGTGTCAGGGAGTGAGAGAGAGTGTGGGCAGCGTAAGGAGCCACTTGTATAGACCCAGCCCACATCTTCACACAGGTGCCCTCAGTCAGCTGCACCTAGAAAACAAAGACATAAAGCAGACAAGACGGTGTAGTCCCTCATTCGTCCAGGAGTGTTCTATCGTAGAAAAGGTTTCAGTCGTAGTCATCTGCAGACGTACTTAACAGTGATGAAGTAGATGCAGCCAGAGAACAATAGGCCTGATTACTGATCACTGGGCCATCTTGAAACTATTAGGTCAGGTTCAGGTGAAACTAGCTATTAACAGATACTCAGGCAGATTCCCTCCTGAGGGCAGGGCTTATGTAACTCAGATTAGCTTAAATTTCCAGTTCCCGTCCAATTTTTTTTTTCACAATTGAGAATGACTTCCGGATGGGAGCCGAAACGTCTTGATTCTGAAAACAGTGTCCAGATGACTACGACTGAAACCTTTTCTACGATAGAACACTCCTGGACGAATGAGGGACTACACCGTCTTATTTTGAAGAATTTTGGGCAGAAAACCGTGGATCTGGTTCGGGAACTCGAAAACACAGCCAGGAAATTAGCAGACCACAGGAACCATCTCCGTTTTAATCTAAGATGCAGGCAGAGCAAGATTATTCCCAAGAGCCTACAGATTAAACCACCAGTAAAAGGACACAGAGCAGAGAAGATTTGGAGAAGAAACCTGACCCAGATGCTTAGTGAAAGGATCAGGGAAAACAACTTAAGAATAGACAATTTGAAGAACAGAATAGAATTTTTGCAGAAGTTAACAAGCATTGTCCCAGAAGAAATCCTCAAGAGAGTGATGGACTTTACACAGGTAGCACAGGGTGCACAACATAGGAAGAGCAAGGAGCGGCAAATTAAGAAATTTAACATCCTTTTGAATAAGAGGAATCTAGGAAAGGACCAGCACAACAGGAGATCAGGGACTGAACAAAGGGAGACATGTATCAACAGAAACACTTGGATCAAAAACTTATCAGACCGCATCCTGACACAGGCAGAAAAAGATGTGCTCTCCAAAGGGCTCAACTTTTCAGTTACATCCAACCAAATCCCTACAGTGGACTACATCACAGCCACAGAAACAGCCATTAGGAAGTACAACATGACTGAAGCAGAGGCTGCAGACCTGAGGCTACGTGTCACTGCAACATTAAAGAGTGCCAAACCACCTCCTTCCAACATTACATCCGAAGAGAGGAGGGCACTCTCAGCACTGCAGAAGGATCACAGCATAAACATTCTACCAGCAGACAAGGGTCGCTGCACTGTGATTCTGAACACAGCCGATTATGAAACCAAGGTCAACAACCTTCTTGAAGACACAACCACATATCAAAAACTTAAAAGAGATCCAACCAATGGCTACAAGAAGAAGGTTATAGACTGTCTACAGAAGCTTGAGAAGGAGGTGATAGACAGGCCTCTGTACTACAGACTATACCCTGGGGAGGCCATTCCCTGCATCTATGGCCTTCCCAAAATTCACAAAGAGAATGTTCCACTCAGACCCATCGTGTGCAGCACAGATTCCATCACATACAACATAGCCAAACATTTGACTACAATCTTGGCTCCGTTGGTGGGGAACACAGTACATCATGTGGAAAACACACAGAAATTTGTGGACAGAGTGAAACATCTCCAGTTGGACCCAGATGACATTATGGTTTCTTATGATGTAGTGTCCTTGTTCACTTGCATCCCAACCTCAGAAGCAGTGACAGCGGTGATGAGAAGACTGCAGGAGGACTCCACCTTGCAGCAAAGGACCAAGCTTACACCTGAACACATATGTAAACTATTAGACATCTGTCTCAACACAACCTACTTCCAATTCCGGGACACTTCTACAGACAGATTCACGGCTGTGCTATGGGCTCTCCGGTCTCTCCCATTGTGGCCAACCTGTACATGGAACAGTTTGAGAAGAAGGCATTATCCTCGTTTCCGGGCACACCACCAAGTCATTGGTACCGTTACGTGGATGACACCTTTGTGAAAATCAAGAAACAAGACTTGGAAGCGTTCTCAGAGCATATTAATACAGTGGACCCCAACATCAAGTTCATGCGTGAGGATGCAAAAGAGAACTGCTTGGCCTTTCTTGATTGTTCTACTCTCAGAGGAGAGGACGGAAAGCTCCAGATAGAAGTGTACAGGAAACCTACACATACGGATCAATACCTGCTCTTTGACTCACATCATCCACTACAGTACAAGCTGGGTGTAATCCGGACATTATAACACAGAGCCAAAGAAGTGCCCACAGGCTCAGAGGGTAAGAAGAAAGAGGAAAGGCATGTCCAGAATGCACTCTCAGCCTGTGGTTATCCTGCTTGGGCTATCAACGAAGTTAAAAGAGACAAAAAACAGGACAAAAGTGTAACTGAACCGAGAAGGAACGGTGTCTCCATTCCTTATGTATCCGGACTGTCTGAAAAACTACAAAGGATCTTTAGACAGCACGATGTTCCTGTCTTCTTTAAACCAGGCAACACTTTAAGACAGAAACTCGTTCACCCTAAGGACAAGTTACCCACACAAAAACAGAGCAATGTTGTCTACTCCATTCAGTGCAGTGAGGAAAACTGCAAAGAACGGTACATAGGCGAAACCAAACAGCCACTTCACAAAAGACTTTATCAGCACAGACGACACGCTAACTCAGGATTACAGAGCGCCGTGCATTTGCATTTAAAAGCTACAAACCACACATTTGAAGACTGCGAGGTGAAGATTCTTAGTAGAGAGAAGAGTTGGTTTGAACGGGCGTCAAGGAAGCCATTTTTGTGAAGAAAGAGAACCCTCTTTTTGAACAGAAATGGTGGTCTGAGATTTAATCTGCCCAAAGTCTATCAGAGTGTATTATCACCTTGGTCACGCCTATCACATGCTAATCAGGCACTTAACAGTGATGAAGTAGATGCAGCCAGAGAACAATAGGCCTGATTACTGATAACTGGGCCATCTTGAAACTATTAGGTCAGGTTCAGGTGAAACTAGCTATTAACAGATACTCAGGCAGATTCCCTCCTGAGGGCAGGGCTTATGTAACTCAGATTAGCTTAAATTTCCAGTTCCCGTCCAATTTTTTTTTTCACAATTGAGAATGACTTCCGGATGGGAGCCGAAACGTCTTGATTCTGAAAACAGTGTCCAGATGACTACGACTGAAACCTTTTCTACGATAAAGCAGACACACACACACACACACACACACACACACACACACACACACACACACAAGCAAAACAATGACAGGACAAAGAATGACACATAACAGTTCTCATTACTCTGGATAACCCCCAGAACACACTGTCAACACAGTTTTCATACGTACAATTTTTAAAAGTAAAAGTAGATCCAGTGAAACCTCTTCAAAGCCTGGTCTATGGATTAACCTGTACATTGTTTCTGGAAAAACATGTAGCTGTTGAATTTTTAAAATGCTGTTGGCATCACAAACGAAATTCCATTCAGCCCCATTATATTGGGGAGACGGTAGAAATCTCAGGGACAGGTATCTCAACACCTGGGCAAATAAAACCGAAACTATTTTCATGGCCAGACACCACTGGAGATGGTAATTTGGGTGAATCGACCCTTTCAGTCAAGAGCATGAATGTCCTCTATACTTTCTGTCCTGCTACTGTAATCATGGTGAGTAAGAGTCACTTTAGTGGTCAGTACACAAGTTATAGTTTGGTAATTTCCAGGCTCTGCCTTGTTTGGGCTGAGTCAGGCTTGGCTGAAAGAGAGAGAGAGAGAGAGTGAGAGAGAGAGAGAGAGACCAGTTCCATCACTCCTTCAGTACAATGATCCCTTGTGTTACAGCCAGCAGAACGCTACTCTGGCGATGATGACGATTGCGCCCTCTCTTTTTCTGGCATCTACTGTATGTCTTGCTTTCTCTGCCACTCTGACCATCCCTATCCCCCTATCCATGGTGTGAAGGATTAGATAATAGGCAGCTTTAGTGTGGGCAGAGAAAGAGAGGTGTCACAGACCTCTCTTGTTGCTTCTCTCCCTTCATTTCTCCATCTTCTCTCTCTCTCTCTCTCTCTCTCTCTCTCTCTCTCTCTCTCTCTCTCTCTCTCTCTCTCTCTCTCTTAGTACCATCTGCACCATGAGGAGCTTGGCACCACACGATCTGTAAATGCCAAGCTAGATTTATTTTATCTTTATTGTATGTATGTATGTATCTATGTATGTATATGTGTGTGTGTGTGTGCATCTGTTAGCGTGAGTGGTAGTCTATTGTGCAAAGATGATGTTTACATGTATATATGGTATTTTTAAAATTGTTTAAATAATTTGCTGTGTTTGCTGCAGTACTTTGTAAATGTTAAGCTTGTTATCACACATCCTGGAATAGATTATGCATCTCACAAGTTATCTATTTTTCCTAACACTCAGTAATCAGTGATAGCACCTCTGCTGATATTGACATAGATGCTCAGCCCACTTTCAGTGTTCTCTTCAATAATTTTACACTTTTCAGCCACGTATTGCAAGCAAACCTAGTGTAGAGAGACATAGGTAGGCGTATCATCTGCCATCTAAAATAGGCAGACATGCAGAGTTCAGTTTATGACTGGTAGAGATAATTGTACATACATTTATGGATAACACTTTTTGGATAAAAGAAGCAGCTATGACAAATTTTATCAATAAACAGATACAGATGTAACAGTTAGGCTCTGATAAAGAAGTCTGGCTCAGAGGTGATGAAAAGCAGTTATGACAGAATAACTTAAAATAAGCAGCAATGATTTTGGTCATTGTTGGTCATTCTTGCTGACTAATTGTTGCTCAAATTTTTCATTGTGTCACACCTATAAAAATGAAACAGGGAAATTCTGTTTTGGCATACTGAAGTTATTATAGTGATGTTTAGTGCATTCCACAACTTTGTGATGAAATGGCGTAACTTTTTTTTGTTGTCTTCACCTTTTCCCAGCCTGTCATGTCTAATTCCACTTGAGCCAGTGATTTCTCTTATTTCCCGGAAAGACCAACCCCTTTTGTCAAAGTACAACATGTATTTAGATCTGTGTGATATAGTTCAAATCATTTACACATTATATATACATATATTCCGATATCGATTTATAACGCAATATGGCAGATGTATGCAAATTCACACATAAAATAATGAAACTGATGTTCAAAACAATGAATTGTGTTGCACTGCTGTGGAATTACGTGGACCAAACTCTTTAAAAGCGTCTAACAGAAATGTTTAATGACAAATGTATTTTATTTCAGTTTGCTTTAGAATCATTGATTTGGACAACAGAAGGTTGCAGAATGATAAAAGATGTGATTACAAAATCAATGTGCTGAAATTCAAAAAACAGTAAGTACTAACATATATTGTATGTTAGTCTGGTCTGTTGGATTTCTACCTAAGTAATTAGTGAATGTCTGTGTGAAATGGTATACTGTTGGTGTTTTTGCCAAAACAACATTATGGTAGCTGCTTTGTTTGACCATTGGAAATGAGAAAACCCCCCACAAATTTACAATTTACAATCACTAATGCAAGCTGTATCAAAAGCTATACCAAAGCTGTTTCCTAAGTGTAAAAGGCTTTCTGCCAATTATACTAAGTGAAAAAGGAGATGCCACAGCATGGCAAATTCCCACCTTTCCGACTAGATCAGACTACTCACACATCACCATCATGTTGCCTGCTTTTGAGATCATTTATGTACAGTAAAGACCAGGAAAAAAGCTTTGGTGTCATTTTTTATGAACAGTTTCTGTTCATAACTGTTTCTTCAAGCAATCTGAAAAAGCACTCATCATGCCCATGAGATGCTAAAACCTCCAAATCCCCTGTGTAACTAGGAGTAAAGGAAATATTTGAATCAAATTTTAGTTGTAAGAGTACAATTAGTGCTTCAGAAAAGACAAGACTACAGTATGTATGAACATTTTACGTATGGGCCAATGGCAGTGCCTTCCCACACGGATCACAAAAGTTTGGCAGTGAATTGGATTTTTGGCTGCAAGACACACAGCTTTCTGACTAAACTTAATTTTGGACAACAGCTAAGCAACTGATAGGGGATGCAGATTTTTTTCTGCCAGTAGGTACGGCTGGGGTGACCTCATCTTTGTTCCCATGTGTCCCTCACGGGTCCTTACACTGCTATAGGAACAGGGCTTCTAACTAAAGTCTGCTACAAAAACATAAACTACAGCATGTCTCATCTTCTTTTATTTCAAAACCTCAGAAGAATATGTTTTATGTTATAATAAATCTCAGGAAGGCAAATGGAACGAAAGTAGGGAGTGCAAATGCAACATGGCCCATGCCCATATGGGACATACATTGAACAAAAACAAACACACCTTGCCCTGCTTGCTTCCTCCAGCTATCTCATGACATGAATGTGTGTAAAAGGGTGTGAGAGATGAATTAGTCAACTCTGTTGATTACGGTATTGATTGTGGATTAACCTGGTGTAACCCACACTAATTATTAAACTTCCAGTACCACTTCCTAATAAGCCCCAATTTATAAGTTCTAATTTGTGACTTTGTATCAATAAATCATTAACTAATGCTTTGATATGTTAGCAAACTATTAAGTGTAGCAACTGTTGTAACTGTTGATAAGTCATTGCTAATAAGGGTCACAGGTTTTTCAGTTTCTAATAGGCCAACAGCAGAAATCAGTAAGTCATCTGTAATTATAAATGTTAAGAAGCTAATAGTAAAAGTTTTTTGTTGTAATAACCAAGCCTTAAGTTGCGAATGCTAAAGGAATACTTAGACATTTTGGGAAATATGCTTTTTCATTTTCTGGCGGAAAGTTAGACAAGAAGATTGATAGCACTCTCGTGTCTGTTCCTAAGTAAGAAGCTGCAGGCAGCAGTCAGTTAGCTGAGCTTAGCGTAAAAACTGGAGATGGGGGAAAAACTAGGCATTTTACAGAGGATTATGTATTGGACTATTTCTTAGCTGGGAGCCTTCCTGATGTCTCAGCTGATTGTCTGGAAACTGCTCAGGGCCAAGAAATAGACACATGGCACATAACCCCCTATAAAACAGCAAACTATCCCATTTACACTTCGGTTTTTGAACGGACTAAACAAACAAGGTATGACGGTGAGAATTTTACTTTTATAGCCTACATTTAAACTGATATAGATATTTTTTTAGGTCGAACTTCTTTTGGCGGTTAAAATACGTATTACTGTTGATCGCCATTCACAACAATACAGAGCTGAGCGTCTGTGGTGGAGCAGCTGTCTGCTTCTCCAAACTGGCTGCGTGCCAATCCCCATCTACTGTAGGTAATACACTGAAAGTACCCTAAAAACCCGAACTATCTCTTTAATCTTCTCAACTCTAAGCAACAAAGCAAATTAGCATATTTCCAAAGCTTTCTTCAGTTTTTGTGCTAAGCTAATCGCCTGCTGATAGACATGAGAGACTGTCAGAGGTCAAACTGTCCATTGGAACAGTCTATTTGATGAACTAAAGAGCTTAAGATAAAGTGTCCTGCTGGGGGAGAATCAGAATCAGAGAGATTTTTCAAAACTGGGCATGTAGAAGATTAGTTCCTATTAATTAAAATGGGCTTGTAACTGCTTTATAAAACATAATTAAATGATTAATTAATTATATTAATATAGCCATTAATTCAATCTTATAAACTTTTATAAAGGGTGCCTTATTAGAAAATAGTACCAAAGTTACCAAAGTTCTCCAGTAGGACATACTTCTATCCCAAAAGCTTTACTCTAAATTTGAGTTAAATATCACATCCCAGTAATGGATTTGGTTTTATTAGAATTTATGAAGGTTGGCCCCTGCATGAAAAGTGTAGCAATATATTTTTGATGGCTCTTTGGTGCAGGCTGAGAGACTAAATTTCCCATGTGTCACATGTTGAAAAGATTGACGAGTGCTCACTTTGCTTTTATGATGCCTCATTTTTTTCTCTCTCCCTGCCACACTCTGCCGAACCTCCGCAATTCTTCTCCCACTCAACATTCTTTCATTTCTTCATCTATGATTTTACAATGCGTTGATTCCAACTAATTGACATTTAAGAGGGATGCTAGCACATGAAGGGAGAGGCGGATGCTCTAAGCTGTTTCTGTTGATATTTATATACAAGCAGCTCGCTGGCTGTTAAAACTATCGCCATGACAACAGGACAGGAAGCAGGAAGTAGGCAATGTTCTATTGGAATGGAGTAGATAACGCCTGCAAACTCCTAGTTCCATTGCATTCTCATCATCATCTCTTTGCTCTCCCGTCAGGTTGCTGTAGACACAGATACTATGACCAGTACTTTTGTACATGTATGTGCGTGCATATGTTAGAGTTGAGTCTACACATGCAGACATTCAAACCACATTCAGCATTGCTGGTCCCTCTGCTGTTAACCTCTGTGTGGGTCAAGCCTATTGGGGGTCATGGATATTCTTGGAGCAGGGAGATAACTGCACTGTCAGAAATACTTCTTCTGGAATCTAAGATCACATGCACTCCACACAAAAGTTCAAACAATGGGCCCTGTTGCATGTAATGAAATTGATGCATCCTGTATGTCTGCCTAGACCAAAATCATATTAATTTTTAATGATTTAAACAAAAGCTAAACTTTTTGTTTAGGACATTTTGATATTTAGATTTGGTTGCTTTCTCTTTGTTCTAGGAATCAATTTCACAGGATTATGGTGGAAATATTAATCCATAGACTTATCAAGATTGCTACACAGCTGCCTGAGCTTGTCTTTTTTCCTTGAAGATTAAATACAATACAAAAAATGTATTACCAGCAAATAGATCTTGATAACATTATGTAACTTCCATGTAATAACATTTTAATATTTATTCAGTTGTTTGACAGTCATGAAAGATCAGTGGCCAAATTTTACACTCCATGGGTACTCAAATACAAGTTGTAAAGGTCCACGGTGTCACAGGTCCAGGAAAGTTAGATTATGCAAGTCACAATTAAGGTTTAAAAACTCCAGAACTGCATACACAACACATATTTCTGCATTAACCTTTGTTGTGTAACCAAGTCCTTAAACTTGGGCACAAAAGGTGTGATGGCCAGGCAGACAAACAGGTGAGTCACTTGACTTTTTCACTGTATTCAAAGTTGAAAATGCTCAACCACCACCCAGTTTTGTAATTAATTTTGTAATAACTCTGCTGGTAGCTTGATACGATGTTTTCAGATGGTTCAGTTTTGTGGTACTTACCTCCATACTCTGAAGACAGTTTGGTTCAAAATGGGCATGTTTGTGGTTGTAGTGGCATTTCACCACTCTTCACAATGGCCAGCTGTTTCATTGAAAATGGTGCATGCTGGTCCCGTGCTTCTCTCACACACATATATCTCGCAGTCTACTCATCCTTAATTGCATGTTTTCACCATTAACCTCTCTTTTCTTTGCATGGCTAGTTTTAAAGATGCCATTCCACTTTTTAAACCTGGGCTCCTACCTTTAACACGCTTACTAAATGCAGCTACTAGGCTAAAGGTGAGGTGAGGTGATATAATAGCAATGTGTCACTCGCAGTCCAGGTCAGGTTGCCTTGAAATTTTAGTCCTGACTAAATTGTCCTACAGTCCGGATTCGGACCAGAGTTTGCCTATTGAGTATGTGGGCCCTATTTTTATATATACTTTGTAGATGGACTACTTTAGATATCATGCCATTCTTAACTGTGTGCAATATCCTTTCCCACACTGCTGTCCTTCTGTACAAAATGTGATCTTTAGAGCCAATGCCAACTCAGCAATAGACTAACATGCTTAGTAACATGAAAACAATGATTTTATAAATATTTTTAAACAACTTTTTCTTTCAATAGAATGCTGGCAAATGAACTGTATTGAATTTATTTAATAGTGCTTAAGGTTATTGAAATGGCATACTGTGGTGAAGATGGCGGAAAAACATGCAAATGCAAACAATGCCAAAAAAGAAGTACAATTATTTCGTTCCCCAAATTATTGATGACCATGATTTAAAGCAAACAACTTAATTAATTAGGACGGTGTAGTCCCTCATTCGTCCAGGAGTGTTCTATCGTAGAAAAGGTTTCAGTCGTAGTCATCTGGACACTGTTTTCAGAATCAAGACGTTTCCGCTCCCATCCGGAAGTCATTCATTAATTAGAATAGAGTCCTGTAAAATAATCTGAATCATTATTAAAGTCTTACATAAGCATCCTTATTCTGGAAAAAGCAGAATGAGAAAATGATTGGTTGGTTGAATGAAGAGACTAAATGGTTTCACAGGGACAACAGGAAACACACAGACATGCAGTCACTGTAGGCAACTAGTGACTCTTCTGACTATGTGAGTGTGTTGGATCTTGTTCAGTGGAGTGGGAATATTTGCTGTCAAGCTGTTATCTGTTGGTGTAAGTGCTCATGTGGTATTTACTTGTCACAGACATTTTTAGCTCCAAACAGAAGAATTTAGCACTTTACAGGGAAAGAAGTGCAATGTACCTGTTTCTTACTTCAGCAGGGTACATTCTTAGGCTGGGTTAATATAGGTTCAAATTAATGGTAAACACTGTTTAATGTTAACAGCAATGTTACATTTTTTGTTTGCCTCCACTGACTGTAAAGAAACAATTGGCTTTATTCTTTTTTTCTCTGTGTGCATGTGTTGGTGTGTGTAGTTCCTGCCCCGACTTGTCAAAGTAACTTTCTAGTAATCTGATGAATCACCAAAACCTCATTCTTTGCTGCTGCTCCTCCCTGAAACTGAGAAGAAAAAAGACACTTTCTCGTCAGACAGTTTGCTGTTTTTCCTTAAACTGGTGACAGTGACTTAATGGTTCCACTTTTTATACATCAATTTATCATTGCTATACTTTTGATTGTTCTGTCTCATGGCTGCGTAATTGCTATCTCTGAAACTTCAGGCCACATTTCCAATAAACCCTTTTGTTTCTTGTCCAAAAAGGGTGTTTATTTTATTAGTGGCTGCTTTCTGTCTGCTTTTATCTGAATGTTGTCAAATGTTAAAATTTTTAATGACTTGTTCTGCTCATCTTTTCATATTAATGCATATATCATTGTGAGCTAGGATGAGATAGCAGGGGGTATCTGCTTCCTGCTTATAAACACACATATCACTTGGCATGTTTCCTCTCCAGACAAAATCTTTTTATCTAACGGGCCTTGTTAACATCCTCCGGAGTAATTTTAATTACATCCCAATCAAGCCAATTTTCCAAACCGTATGTGACACTTCTTGTGAGCTAAATTGTTTTACTACTACCGTATCTTAACATACAGTAGGCAGCATTTTTGTCAAAACAATTAAGGAAAAATAGGGAATTCAACATGATAGTGTACAGAAAAATGATCCACAGTGAAGTACAGCAGTAAGGGAGTGCATAGAATAATCTGAAACGCTAATCATACTAAAATTGTCTTTTAATAAAATCTCTTTTCAGAAGCTTTCTGCTGAGTCAACGGCTCTCTTTTTCTCCTTTCCTTTCTTTCCCTCATCTCCAGAGTCTAATTCTTTTCTAGTGAGGTTTGCTAATGGGCCATATGTGTATGGGCTAGTCTTAGATGACTAAGCATACTGCTTGGTGGTATTTTTTGGGTATCTGTCTTTCTTTTTGTGTGTTTTTTTTTCTGGATGGTAGCTGCACTCGAAAGGTGGAAGATTTAACACGCAGATTACTGTGCAGTGATTTACTGCTGCAGCACTGTTATTATCCACACCCTGCCTGTATCCTAGCAATGCATTTTTTCCCCTAACAAGTTTAACAGGTTTTTGGCATGTCAAGAAGTGTATATTATACAAAATCAAACCCATGTTCTCAGCAGATTGTTTGAGGCAATAGTGAAACTAGAACTAAGAACTGAGCACAGTTTATCCATATCGCTTTGCTCAAAGTAAACATCTACTAAACATGACAACATGTGTGTTAACATGTGTATATGCTGCAAATATTAGCCTATAAGGTATAGAAATGCAGTATTTTGACTGTATGTGCAGTACACTGTGTGAATACTGTGTTTAGTCTTTGTGTCATGCACAAGCACTACAACTAGGGGTATGTTAATGTAGCATGTAACTGTGTCCGTGTCTGATGACCAGCTTTGTCAGGTCTTACTCAGCATTGCACAGAAAATGACATCACCAACATTGTTTCGTCACCAACTCCCACTCCTATGGGTTCAGTCAGACACAGTATTAACAAAATACCATACCACATAATTTATAAAGTAATATTTGGTAAGGCTGTCACAGTCAAGATTTTTCAAACCTCAATCAAAGAAAGAAACGTGAGTGAAGGTTTGGGGAGAGCAGAGACTTAACAGATCAGAATGTATGCACCTGTGAGTGGAATCCAGTTGGAAGAGTGGATTAGATATGACTTGTTGCCCCTCATAAGGTGCTAATCAGCAAGACACTTGTGAACACTCTGGTGAAGCTGCCAATAAATTGAAACTGCAGTTATACACTGTGCATGATGACATGTTCTTAGTCAATTCAAACTCTAAAAAAATATTTAGTAATACTGGTTTGCAGCAATATTTCCCCTTTATTTGGAATAATTCAAACTTTTATAGTGTGTCATAATGTAGATGATGTAATTTTTATTCTCTTTTGAAAATAAACTTCACTTGAATTCAGATTATAAATAAAGCCAAACATGTATGTGGTAAAAATCAACAAAACAATGTACACGGAAATAAAGAAAATGTTACCAGCTGAAATTCAAACGGGGGTCCTTGTCCTATAGGTATAGCATTCAGCTACTGCAGGTATTCAGATTTTATTACACTGACATGAACTCATGGTGAGACAATAAATAAGAGATACAAATGAATAAAAAATCAATTTTAGATATTAGTGTCAAAATCAGTCTAATGTTGGCTTTTAATGTCTCAATCCTGTGTAATTTTTGAGCTTTTGTGATAGTTGCACAAAAAACATCAAATGCCAAAAATGTATACTTGTTCACTTACTCTTTGATCATATGTTATCTGATTTTGATAATTTTGTATTTTGTCTTTTATTTAAGGCTGTTTATATTAAGACAACTTTAAATAGAAAGGTATAGAAGGTATAGAAAAAAAGTGGGTTTTTTTGGTATTGGTACTGAACTCTGGTATCATATTGGCATGAGAATTGAAAAATGGTTCCCAACCTATAAGACTGATGACCTCAAAGTCAAAGATTAAGTTAATAATACTGAGCAGCAGCAATGGACTGAATTTTTACTCAGTATCTTCTATGAAGAAGTAACAAAAATGTTCATCTGCAGTATGTGAGTACCTAATAAGTCATTAAACTCATGATAAAACGTACGATTATAGGATTATAGGATTATAGGATTGAGAGGAGTATCAGCTGATTTTCTTTATGTTGTTCATTGTGTGTGTCAGTAATGAACAACTGAATTCCAGTCAGGCATTAGTTTGTCATTAACTGGATTTAAGTTCTTTAGCTCTTAGGAATGTCTCTGAAGTCACAGACCACAGTGACCAAGTGATGAGTGACACATGTTTTATCCACCAACTCTGTCTCATGGAGAGAACAACTTAATACCAGTGTCACACCACAGTTTAAGGTGCTCCCCATATTAGGGAGTTTTCAAATGGCTGCAACACTTTTTTATTTACAGCAATGCTTTGGTCCCTCTGACCTTCATCATACTGACCTTCCTCAGGCTACATATAGAATTCTCAAATTATATATGTGTATGTAGGAGTTGTCTCAAAACAAACAATATTTGAAGTGCTGCACCCAGGCCTGATGTGGTATTGGAGAGAACAAAAAATATATGCATGAGACACCATTTCAACACGATTGTTTTCTTCATAGTTCAGAAAAATCATATGCTATGACCTATGCAGTAACCAGATCTCAAGCCAGCTGAACATTGTGGAAGAATAATGTTTATGAAGTTTCAGACATCTGTATAATCTATGCCAAGGGGCACTGAAGCTTTTCTGGAAGCTCGTGGTGGCCAAACATCTCACACTATATATTTTTTTTCCCCGTTTAATTTGTTACCCATCGATATTTATTCCCATTGCTGATGCTCAGCTTATTATCAAGTGACTATACTGTGTCATAAAAAAGGTCTAGCTGTAGGTTTCTTGTTAACTTTAAATATGGATTAGGCTAAATACCGGGCTATGATTGCAAATAGACAAGACATCTGTACACCAGCTCATTTCTGTTGCCTGATTAGCTGAGTTTCAGCAATGAACTGTTCAGTGGATATTTCAGTCCTAGTGCTGCTGTGTCTAGAGTGGTGGCCGCATGTCACCTTGAAACCTGTTACAGCTGTGTCTACAGTATATGTGTCTGTTTTTTTGAGTATGTTTGTTAAAGAGACTGCATACCTTAAGGGACTCTTTTATTCGAACATCAGGGTCTTATGTAACCAGTCATGATCAATATATTATCATCAGCAGGTTAAAAGTCAAATGACAGCCACTCCCTGTGAGTGTATGTACACTCAGGAAATATAGCCTTTATTCCACAGCATATTACGTATTCTTTCATTTGGAAATTATTATCTCTCCTCTCCTCTAGGCTCGCCCTGCTCAAGTGGCTAAATGCTGAGCATGCTGGGTGAGGCTCTACCGACTACCAGTTGCCTCAATCTGGTGACCTCTGAAGTTTCTGACACCACAGCGGCCCCGGACGCACACGACGGTATCAAGATGGCCGACCTTGTGGAGAGCCTGGATACCAGAGAGCTGGACATGGGGGAGGGAGAGGAGGTCGACTATGAGGGAAACTTAGGTATGTGTGTTTGCATATTCAAGTAGTGTGATTTAACCGTCATTTCTCCCAAGAACAAGATGATACCTAAGAGAAAATATAACAATAAACAAAACAAATAACCATGAGTAATGGTTGGAAAAATCAGAAGAATACTTGGCAAACTATTTAAAATAATAATAATAATAATAAAATAACTTATTCCAGTGATAAACAGTTCAATTGGTAAGATAATGCAAAATTCTCAAGAGATTAAACTTCCAGAAAACTTAACTTTTCAGAATATGAACCAGATTCATCATTCATAAGCAAGATTTATATGGCCATATAAGCCCAAAGCATCAAGGGGTAGTAGACCAGCCAGGCTAAGGGAAAGTGGGCTCACATCGTTTGTCTGTGTGGAAAATTGACAAAAAATACATAAGGAAATACTTCAGTTGGTGAGCCTTCAAACTGGTATCTAACTGCAAGAGTATGAGGGTGGATTTTCCCTTTTACATAATTTAGATCTCACAGACCTTACCGGAAAATAAACAAACATTTGACCTGAACACTGCAAAGTTGCAAAACACAAAAATCTTGAAAAAAGGCCAACTTTTCTGTGATGCAGCCTACTTGCTCCTAAGCAGCCCGGAACAACTCCTACATACACAAACAGATAAACCACACTAACCACCCGCCTCTCTCTTCCTCCTAGGGGACTGTCGTATCCCATTTTCAGCGGTGTATGCCACAGTGGGCTTTAAAGAGGCCACCGCTACGGTATACCTCCCCACTGTGCCCATCACTGCTCGGATCCTGGAGGTGGAGAGATTCACCACCGCACAAGACCGCTTCAACCTGTCGCACCACAGGAGTGTCAACAAGGTACTGCACACACACACAATGATTCAGACATTATTACTATCTTTCCTTGCACTCTTTACCTTTGGTTGTTTTTTATTTTGGAAAATCTAGAGATCAGATGCTAATATTTGCTTCTAAAATTTGCTCCTACCATTTCTAAAGCAACTAAAATGATGCCCTAACCCTAATGTTTGCCCTAATATATATTAAGCTCATCATCTCTCTCTCAAACATGCAAACTCATTGCTACACTGTGTGTGTGTGTGTGTGTGTGTGTGTGTAGTCTCTGCCAGCAGTGTTTAGGATTGAGCTGAAGCATGGTGAGTTTACCTGGGTGGTTAAGAGGAAGGAGAAACATTTCATGGAGCTGCACAGAGAGCTGAGGACCTACAAGACATTCATGAGGATACCGCTGCCATCGCGTAGGTTGGTGCCTACACACACGCCCGCGCGCATTGATTTACAATCTCCCAAGTACACACATGTACAAACACTAACAGACACAAGTTTAGATGTATACACAAATGCACATGCACACCTGTTTTTTGTTACATTGCATTCTTTTCTCAGAAATGGTTCAAGAGCTTAATTCACCCTAAAACCACAACATGTCATTTTTACATTGCTGTTTGTGTATGGATTAAACAAACAAGACACAACGTGTTAATTAGTAAAATTTAGAGGTGGTGGTGGGTTGATTTTTTAAAAACTTAGGACTAGCTGTTCCCCCTGCTTATGGTATTTATGCTAAACTAAGCTAAACGCCTCCTGGCTCTAGTTTTGAAGTGGTATCAATCTTCTCATCTAAATCTTGGCAAGTCAAGTCAATGTCAAACTATTCCTTTCAGTATATTAATCTGCTACTTTAATGATTTATCAATTTTTCTTTTTCCATTATTTTTCTCTATTTGTTTCTTTCCCTTCCTCTCTCTTTCTCTCTCTGGGGATGTAGGTCTACACACTACGAAACAAAGCAATGTTGCCCTTGGAGTTTAATAGGATTGACTTTACTCCCTACTCCCTCTTTCTCTGCCCCTCACTGTGTTATTTTGCCTCTAAAATGATAAGTCTCTCTGTTTTCAGTTAAATAAATGTCCATTTTGCCACTGTGCATTCCTGGTTGATACAGTGAGTCAACCCATTAATTTATTCAGGCTGTTAAATTTGCCTGTCTAAACACCTGCTGGCAGGAAGGCACACAGGAAATTATGTGTTTTAATTTCAGACCAGTGGCTGAAACTGGATTTTTAGCTTTGGGTGATGGTTAAACAGAAACAGCCATTGCCTAAGGATTTGAGCTTTGTCCTTAACATTTGAGGACAAAGTATGGAAATAGTGTGTGATTTGATAAGGGCTCTCTGGAAAAGCTTCAAATAGCTTTTTAATTCAGCATCTTAATTTTTCTCCCTCTCTGTCTCAGCCACACAGTTAGGAGAAGGACAGTGAGGAAGAGTGAGGTGAGGGAGATGCCCTCCCTGCCGAGGGGAGGGGGAGACGAGCTGGTGCGAGATGAGCAGGTCTCCAGCAGGAGAGTACGTCGCAGCAGTTCCTGCAGCCTTTTTGCCTCTTTTCCCTGGTTGGGAAATTCACTCTTGTCATAGCTTAACTTTATGGCAAGGAGCTCTCCTTGCACTTGCTTGTTGCCATGGCACTTAACTTCTTGCAAGCACATGTATCCTCTGAAACCCTCTCTGACTGTGTGTTTGTATACAGTATGTGTGCATGTTAGTGTTTCTATGCATGTGGTTTGTCATTAAAATACTCACAGTGGCCAAAATATAGTGTATGTGTTTTTACAGAGGCAATTAGAAGACTATTTGAACAAGCTGCTGAGGATGGCCATGTACCGCAAATATCACCATACTGTGAGTAATCATACTAAGCACTGCAAGCTGTGTCACCTTAACATAACCTCATAATGACTGCCTGCTAATCTATACATTTATACTTATTTTGTATGTATCATACATTTTTCTAGATATGAGACAGATGTATCATGTCAGCTACTGCTATGTCAGATACCTAAGATGCACTGTAAAAGTAAATATAATTACGAGTGTTTTTCATCTTACTAAGCTCTACTTTTATGGTAGAACACTGAGTGTTGACACAGGTCATTAATGTGTTTACCTATAACACTGTGTCTGCTTTATGTTGACACACTCAAGGAATTTAAGCATGTTATTGCTGATAATTTAAGCTACTCTCATGAGAAACACAAGACAATGTTTCTCTTTTCTGGAAATTACATATAAAACCTGTGTTGATTTACTGTATTTTTATTTAATGTGACAATACATTTACAGGATGTGACATTTCTTTGCCTCCACGTGGATGGTATGTGTGGATGTAATAGTTGCCTGCACACAGAGTCACATGTCCATCTGTACAGTATGTATCTGTTTTTTTGATCTGTCTATACAAGTCAGTGTGTGAAGCCTCTTGTTGTCTCTTCCTGTCTATTCTCAGATGGAGTTCATTGACATCAGCCAGCTGTCCTTCATTCATGACTTGGGGCCCAAAGGACTGTGAGCATTTTCTCTTCTTTCATTCCTTTTTTCTTCCCATCTATAAAAACAATAAAAACAGTCCTGATAGTCTTGTGTCAGGTGGGTAAGCACTAAACAGTTCACAGCAGAGTGAAGCATTTCAGGATGAAAATCCCATGTCAAAGTTGTTGAAACTTTCTTTAAGCGTGCTCATTTACAAATTTCCTAGTCTCCTATTTTGTTTTAAAATCTCCTTACATCCCATAGTATAAAATATATTTAACTATTTTTTCTGTCTCTTCCAGGGAAGGGATGATCTATAAACGCTCAGGTGGACATCGTATCCCTGGCATGAACTGCTGTGGTCACAGCCAGGCCTGCTACCGCTGGTCCAAACGGTGTGTGATTACCTCTGTCCTTGTGTGTTACTCTCTCTGTCTCTCTTCACCTTTGTCCTTGTCTTTCAATCTTTTTCTTTTGGTATCTCTTTTATTCTCCCTCCCATTGTTTTACTTGCCATGTTCACATAATGTATATTGCTGTTCTTAACTGGTTTTTCTTCTTGCAATTAAGCAAACTTGATGATAATTAAACAAAATTTGCTATACATTTTTATTTATAGCAACTGTCTTGCCATTTTGAGTTACCACTACAGTTTACGAGTGGAACTCCTTAATGTCTTAAGGTAATAAAAGATGGATTAAAGAGAAGGATTAGCTTTTTTTTTTTTACTGGCAAACTTGTCTAAAATGTAGGTGGGATGAATGCTATGTTCAAAAGAAGAAATTAAACATTCCAGCCTCAAATTCTGGCAGAAAGCTGTCTGAGTGTGGGTGTTAAAACACAGTGACTACTCATTGCATTTAAAAACATAATATTGATAAAGCTGAGACATCAGGAGAGACTGGAGAGAGACCTCAACACCTACAACACCAAAGTATGTAGCAGGCGATAAAAAACATCACAGGCTACAAAAGCAGGAGCACCCCCATCATGTGTGAGGCGACACTAGCAGATGAGCTTAACACATTTATTATTTTATGCTCATTTTGATACCCCCAACAAAGAGTCAGCTGTAAAGTCTAGTCTGCCTCCAGAGGACCGGCAACTTGTCAATATCCACAGCGAATGTGAGAAGAATCCTGATGAGAGTGAATATGAGTAAAGCTGCTGGGTCTGATAACATCCCTGGCCGTGTACTACGAACATGTGCTAGTTGATGTCATTACTGACATTTTTAACATATCACTGTGACAGGAGATTGTTCCCTCCTGCTTCAAGACAGCCACCATCGTCCCTGTACCTAAAAGTCTGCAGAATCTAGTATAAATTACTACTGCTCTGTGGCACTCACCCCCATTCTGATGACGTGCTTTGAGAAATTGCTTCTACGGCACATAAAGAGCAACATCCCAGCCAGCCTGGACCCTCACCAGTTTGCTTTCAGAACCAACAGATCCTCAGAGGATGCCATCTCCACTGCCCTCCACTCAGTCTTCACACACCTTGAGAACAACATGTACATCAGAATGTTGTCTGCTGATTTCAGCTCAGCATTCAACACAATCTCCCCCATGAATTTGATTGGAAAACTTAACACTCTGGGCTTGACTACCACACTCTGCAACTGGATATTGGACTTCCTTACAAACAGCCCTCAGACAGTTCAGATTGGCGGTCACACCTTTTCCACTCCAGTGCTCAACACCGGAGCCCCCCAGGGCTGTGTGCTCAGCCGCCTCCTGTTCACGCAGTACACCCATGATTGCAGCCCGACATGGAGACAACTCTGTTTGCGGATGACACCACCATCATCAGCTGGATTTCAAACAATGATGAGGCTTCATATCGGAAGGAAATCAAAATTTTTGCACAGAGAACAACCTACTGCTCAACGTCAGCAAAACCAAGGAGCTGATTGTTGATTTTAGGAAAAAGGAGGCACAGACACACACTCCTGTCTATATCAGTGGAGCTGAGATGGAGCAGGTGAGTAGTTTAGGTTCCTGGGAATCAGCATCACAGAGATCCTGACATGGTCCTCTCACATCTCCACTCTAGTCAATAAAAAGCATCCTGACTGGAAACACCACAAACTGGCATGGGATGTGTATATTCACTAATCTACTGTATATAGATTTTGTACATAACATTTGTTTTTGTTTTTATACAATCCCGTGTTGTAAAATGATCAATAAAGCTATCTTGTATCTTGTATCTTAATAAGTGGTAGTTTTTTAATTTTTTTGTAGTTTGCTAACAAAATCTTAGTAGCATCTTCAAACCAGCTGCATTGGCACACACATTCCTCTCTCTTGATCTGTTTGTCTGTTTCTTTCCCTTTCTCTTTATCGCAGCCAAATTATTATGTGAGCAGTTTTTATTATTATTTTCTAAAGACAACACAAAAAAATCCCACACGTTTGAAACGCTCGGCCCATCCACCTACATCGCCATGTTGATTTTCTTCCTACATCTTTTCCTTAAAACAAGAAAAACAAGAAATGGTCCACAGCAATCAACAGAGATCCACAGAACTTTACATAGACACACAAATCATAAATCCTGATGATGATGATGATGATGATGATGATGGTGTGTGTGTGTGTGTGTTGTGTAGCTGGCTGGTGGTGAAGGACTCATGCTTGCTGTACATGAAGCCAGACTCAGGAGCCATCTCCTTCGTCCTGCTGGTGGATAAAGAGTTCAGCATCAAGATGGATTCCAAAGACACAGAGACCAAACACGGAGTCCGGGTTGATAGCCTCTCCAGGTTATATTTGTGTGTGTGTGTGTGTGTGTGTGTGTGTGTGTGTGTGTGTGTGTGTGTGTGTGTGTGTGTGTTTAAATGTGTATGTACAGTTGAACATTTGAATATTGTAGTAGATCACATCTATTTTGAGTAATGGCTTACAGTGGATTCTGAGGGTAATGTTACTTAAACACTGGTTAAAAAGAAAATCCTCTCCTAGACTTCTAATACTGTTTGATAAAAATGTGTTTATATTCTTAAAAATGTATTCAGAAGTGTTCTTTTGTGATGAGGTGGTATAGTTTTCCTTCAGCCTCCCCCATTCAGTTCTTCAAACAATGATTTCCTACAGTAAAAGAAATTGACTTTCAAGAGACTTCTTACAACCCCCAGACAACAGGCGTAAACCTGTTGCATCCATTTGTGGGTTTTATGTGTAGGTGGAGTGCACTGTAGCAATAGTAGGAATGGAGAAAATTCAGGAATGGAGAAAAATCATTCAGGTTTGCTGATTCTGCTTTACTAAAAACCAGATGTTTACCTTTAATTGTTTATTTTAGATGGCTAAAACGTTTTTGCTGTCCAACTTGCACTGAAAATCTCAACTGTTGTTCCAAAAAAACTAATAAAAAAATCACCAATGGGCTCAAAAATCACAGCTTCATTGCTTTAAGCTTTCATTCCAACACCCTTAATCCAGGGTTTATTTTATTTTAGGAATGATTACCAAGCTATGTTGGATGAAACAAAAAAATCACAGAATTGCATCATTTTTTGGCACTAATGTGGTACAGGCCATAGCCAATAAAATTTCTACATGTAGCTGTATGCGTGAGCACAGGCATGTAGGTTTACTTATTGTGTCTGTGTTTGTATCTGTGTACGTCCTCCTTGGCAGGACCCTGGTGTTTAAGTGCAGCAGCTACAGACACGCACGCTGGTGGGGTCAAAGCATCGAGAGCTTTGTGAGAAATCATGGGAAGGCTTTCCTCCGAGACCACCGCTTCAGATCATTTGCACAGGAACAGGAAAACATCCCCGCCAAATGGTAACTACACTGGGAGAGAGCACAGGAGTGGAGCTGTTACTTATGTTGGAATGTCAGCAGAAAGACACACAGAGCAATAAAAAATACAAAGGTAGATTTTGAGGGGAAAAAAGGTTTTACATCAGGTTAATCCTACATTTACAGTTTGTCAGAGTCAAAAATTAAAAGTACAAATTGTGGCTTTTCCACTCAAACTGAAATTAAAAATATGTTTATATGATTTAAGAAATATGTTTAGTAGATTTTTAGCATGTTCTCTACAAGAAAGCTGCACACTGGAGAAATAAAAAAAAATAAAAAAACTCAGAACACACATTTTCAGCGTATCTTATTTTTTCTCTGCCTTCCTCTATTAGCCTTTCACTGGTAACTATGGAAATGTATGAGAGGACTGAGCAGTCACCTCTCTCTTTTCCATCTTTCAGGTCTTTTTTGCATTCTCTCACCCTCAGCTGGCTGATTCTGTGAATCATTGAATCATTTGTGTGATAATTTCATTACGTCTCTGTACTCAGCATGGAGCCTGAGGGGAAAACATGCTGCAGTCCTGTGAGCTAATGGAAAAAGGGAGTGTTTAAAGAACAGTTATATCATGATGACACAGCTATGTGTGATGCCTGAAGCTTGCAAAGTTCAGAAAGTTGGGGGAGTAAATAGACGAATACACTTTCAGTGCCCTCTTTATGTCTCAATCGCTTTTTTTTGTGGTTTTGTGGCAGTGTTGATGCAAGCTGTGACAACACAGACAGTTCTAAAAAGGCAGAAGTAGTTATCTATTTACTGTACACTGTACTATTACTGTACTATTTACTGTATGTGTGAACACAAGCACATGTGACAGTGATGTCTGTTACTAAAAGTAACTAATTTTTTTTTTGCAGGTATGTGAATGGAAAGACTTACATGGAGGATGTAGCTGATGCTTTGGAGGAGGCTAAAGAGGAAATCTTTATCACTGATTGGTGGTGAGTTTCAGTGTGGCTATTGTATAAAAATGCACAATGTCAAAGATTGTGGTTGACGTTTGTCTGCTGTCAGCACTGAAGTGTGAGCCCAGAAATAAACAGATAAGTGGGCTATATCTGTCCTGCTTTAACGCTGCGACATCCATCTCCAAACCTGACAGAATAAGAAAAGCAAAAATATTCTAGAAAAGCAAATATTAGTGGACTCAACCAGGGGCCTGTATCACAAAACAAACCTAACTTGCTACCTGCCTTCATCAAGCCTAATGTTGGGTATCACAAAGCTGGTGATCAACTGACTTTGTCAAGTGCAGGAATTATTATATAGATGTCTTTAAGTACAATTGGCATTTTCAACGTGTTCAGTAGTCAAGAATGAATGTGGAACATACAATAAATAGATTATTCATAAAGGGATTATGCATTGCACATAATTATCATGGTGGGCAAAGTGATCTACTGATTTATAAAAATATCTCTATTGCTCTTTATTACTTGTCGCTTTATTGTAATTCCTGACTGACTGGTAAGTAGTCAGGCTGTTGATATGTTTTGATCTGATCCTCTGAACTGGAGTTTAGGTTAGCTGTGCAGCATAGGTTACACGGTGATCTACCCTTATTAAAAGTGAGCCAGCTTTGTGATACCATAAAGGCTGAACTAAAGGTGGAGTTTCCACCTTTAGTTCATACTTAATGTAAACAAACAAAAGTTATGTTTACATTAAGTATTACTCACCAAAACACATTTGGTATATCCTTGAGGTCTAACAAACATGTCAAGGACATTTCCTTCCTCATAGAACATTTGCAAAGCAGATTTTTCTTAAAGGTTTGAGTCCTGCATTGTTTACATTCATGTTTACTTGCTAGCACTCCTCTGGCCTTCTTGGCGCATTGCTGTGTATCTTGGAGCATTAGCACCACCTGTTAGTCAGTGGAATAGTGTGAAATCTTTGTCTGGATTGTTTGTCATGTCATCCACATGCACATGCATGTGCGTCCTTGTTCTTGTGCATGAGTCAAACAAACCGGGGACCCACTCACAAAAAAACTGCTCCATAGCGCTGCTAGAGGTCAAAAACTCCACTGAATACCTTTTTAAACCCAAAGATAACTACTAACCCACGAATCTTGCTATGTGATGCAGGCTCCAGTAGGGAACTGTACCATACCACTTAGTAGCAAGTTTAAGTGCAAATAACACAGTGGCTTATTTTGGATAAGCTGAAGTTACGTTTTTTGGTAGATTATTTAGGTTAAGACTATGGTAAGGTTGCTGCGTCCTGGTGCCCTAGTGGTCTAAGGTGCATACCATGTAATCACATTGTTTGCAGTTCAATTCTCGCTTGGAACCTTTCTTGTATGTCAGTCACCTTTGCTAGTTTCCAATCTCTCTCTCTCGGCTGTCGATTTTTAATTAAAGGCAAAAATGTCCAACAAACTAATCTTAACAAAGCGGAGAAGGTTGTTGTCATGGCTATAAGATATGTCATAATGCAGAATCATGTGTACATGCACATATATGTATATATATATATATATATATATATATATATATATATATATATATATATATATATATGTGTGTGTGTGTGTGTGTGTGTGTGTGTGTGTGATGGTGAATTCTGATGCAGTAAATACTTGATGTATGTGTGTGTACTTTGCACCTGTAATAGTCTGTTATACTTTCTCAAATGGTCTGAAATTGAAAACATTCCAAAGTAATTATGCAGCAGTATTTAATTGTAGTATGTAGATAATGTTGTAAAAATAGTATCATGCACCAGCTGAACATAATATAGAATAGCTGTAATGGCTTATTTCAGTAGTTTGGTAAACACATAGGCCATCATCAGACTCCTGCCAAAGAATGAGCTGACAACTTGACACTCTGATACCCAGTTAGTGTAGTGCATGCTGTTACACATTACATTACAGTATGTATTACCCACAAGTTCTGGCTCTTTGGCAGGCAATACAATAGTACTGGCTCTAATTACAGCCTCATCCACAGACCCAGAATATAAATACACTGACAGAAAGATACAGTCTCTGTATAGTATGGAGTTTCCACACCTCTGCTACACCCAGTTGTCTCTCTCTGTCTCAACTTAATTTACTGTCTTTCTTTTTACCTGTCAGAGGTAATGTTCCTCACATAAGAACCGATTATGTGAGCTGTCAGATTACCTGAAAGTATAGTCGTGTCACCCTGCACTTGGTATGTGTGCTTGCATGTCTGTTTGTCTTTCTATATGTGTGTGTCATTTTCAGGCATGTAATATAAGTATATAATGACGTTTAGGGTCGGAAATATGTTAAATGAAGAAACACTACGATTTTTGTTCAAAACAAAGAAAAACCTAATTTGTCTCATGTAAAAACTTGTCACACCCGTACTCTATACTTTATTATACCTTGAGTGTACAGCAACCTGTAAACGGTACATTTTGGTGCCTTTATTTCTGAATATCAATCTTATCACTTTTCCACCTTTCATATATTTGATAGTGTTTTGTATGGAGTTTTCTAATGGAAATAAACACTGTATTTGTCTCTAGACACAGTTATAATATTCTTGACAGTGTAATTTGAAATATTATAGTTTATGGTCCCTCAGAGCCAAATGTGCGACTGTTTGTCATGGCTGAAATCCCTGTGTTCCAAGGCAGTAATCACTGGGCTTATGGTCTTAACCAATGAGGTGTCAGCCTGTGTAATGTGAGCCAATGGCATTGTAGACATGTAAGCTCAGAATGCCAATGTAAGTGACTCATGAGACCATATCATTATGTCATGTCTGTCATATGTACAGTAGTTTTCTTAAGTAATGGCGATGCATTCACTTTGTTTTCCGATTCTGTTAACACCTGAATGCCTTAAAGAAATATGTAATCTTCTCTTTCGATCTGTTTCTCCCCCTCTGTGCCTCTGTCTATCTTGGTGTCTGTTTCTGTCTCTTCAGGCTCAGTCCAGAGATCTTCTTGAAGAGACCTGTAGTGGAGGGCAACAGGTGGAGGCTAGACTGTACCCTTAAACGCAAAGCAGTAAGTAGGCATTAGATTGCCAACATTATGGGAGAGAAATGACCCGCAGGCCAAGTACAGTTTGGCAAAAAAGTATTTAGTCAGCCACCAATTGTGCATGTTCTCCCACTTAAAAAGATGAGAGAGGCCTGTAATTTTCATCATAGGTACACTTCAACTATGAGAGTCAGAATGGGGGGAAAGAATCCAGGAAATCACATTGTCTGATTTTTAATGAATTATTTGTTAAATTCCTCGGTAAAATAATTATTTGGTCACCTACAAACAAGCAAGATTTCTGAAGTCACAGACCTGTAACTTCTTCTTTAAGAGGCTCCTCTGTCCTCCACTCGTCTGTATTAATGGCACCTGTTTTAACTCGTTATCAGTATAAAAGACACCTGTCCACAACCATCACACTCCAAACTCCACTATGGCCAAGACCAAAGAGCTGTCAAAGGACACCAGAAACACACTGGTAGACCTGCACCAGGCTGGGAAGACTGAATCTGCAATAGGTAAGCAGCTTGGAGTGAAGAAATCAACTGTGGGAGCAAGTATTAGAAAATGGAAGACATACAAGACCACTGATAATCTCCCTCGATCTGGGGCTCCACACAAGATCTCACCCCGTGGGGTCAAAATGATGACAAGAACGGTGAGCAAAAATCCCAGAACCACATGGGGGGACCTAGTGAATGACCTGCAGAGAGCTGGACAAAGTAACAATGGCTACCATCAGTAAAACACTACGCAGGGGGACTCAAATCCTGCAGTGCCAGACGTGTCCCCCTGCTTAAGCCAGTACATGTCCAGGCCCGTCTGAAGTTTGCTAGAGAGCATTTGGATGATCCAGAAGAGGATTGGGAGAATGTCAGATGAAACTAAAATAGAACTCCATACCTACTGTGAAGCATGGGGGTGGAAACATCATGCTTTGGGGCTTTGTTTTTCTGCAAAGGGACCAGGGTGACTGATCCGTGTAAAGGAAAGAATGAATGGGGCCTTGTATCGTGAGATTTGGAGTGAAAACCTTCTTCCATCAGCAAGGGCACTGAAGATGAAATGTGGCTGGGTCTTTCAGCATGACAATGATGCCAAACACACTGCCCGGGCAACGAAGGAGTGGCTTTGTAAGAAGCATTTCAAGGTCCTGGAGTGGCCTAGCCAGTCTCCAGATCTCAACCCCATAGAAAATCTTTGGAGGGAGTCGAAAGTCCATGTTGCCCAGCGACAGCCCCAAAACATCACTGCTCTAGAGATCTGCATGGAGGAATGGGCCAAAATACCAGCAAGTGTGTGTGAAAACCTTGTGAAGACTTACAGAAAATGTTTGAGCTCCGTCATTGCCAACAGAGGGTATATAACAAAGTATTGAAATTAACTTTTGTTATTGACCAAATACTTATTTTCCACCATGACTTGCAAATATATTCTTTAAAAATCAGACAATATGATTTTCTGGATTCTTTCCTCCCATTCTGACTCTCATAGTTGAAGTGTACCTATGATGAAAATTACAGGCCTCTCATCTTTTTAAGTGGGAGACTGTGCACAATTGGTGGCTGACTAAATACTTTTTTGCCCCACTGTATTTAGCACTGTAGACTCTTTACTCATTTAAAAAAAAAAAGAAATGTTTCCTTTCAGTAAAATACAACTTGCACAATTTTACATTTTTTCAATTTACAATCCATCAAAAAGAGAAGTTAACATTTCTTTAGCCATCCAAGATAAGGAAGTGTTCCCACTACTTCCTTGTGGTTTAGGTTAAGAACTCCTAACAACTTTCTGAAACTGTGAGCATGCCCTCTTGAACTCTCTGTGTCTGTCTGACCATGTGCCCTGACATCTTTGGTTACTCAGTGTCAGTGGGACACTCTAAACCCCCTAAAACACAATGTGTTCGCGTGTGATAGATCCGACCTGCCTTGCCTTAATCGGGGTTGTTTCCGTATTATAGACTAATACATATTAAACAACAGATAAAAAGTGCAAACCTCTTTCCTACCACAAATACTAGTGCACTATGCATATAAATCCCAGTAAAAAGTCATAAGTTTAACTGATGGTTTTTATTATGCCTGATTTTAGGGGGTGCTGCAGCCCCCTCAACACCCCTACTCCCCACGTCCATGGTAAGCATGCTTCATAATCTGGGATGTAGAGGAGGATACATGTACTTTACCTTAGTATATCCACCTATTTATTTGCAGAAAATAATTTACCCATATCTTTAGGTTGATATTGTTAGTTGTCTGTATGAGTTGATTTGGTGGCAAATGAGTTTCCCCACTGGGGATTAATAAAACTGTCTAATCTAGTCTAAAATATAAATCTTTATAATGTAAATTCATGCATATCAATCTGCTAAAGTGACACAGCAATAGGGACTTTAAGGTTGGAAAAACACAAACAAGTATTTACTACTTTGTCCAATTTTACCTATTCTACATCACTGTCTGCCCCCCCAGCTTTTACAGATTCATTTTTAAACATGCTTTTTAATGATGGTTTCTTTAGTACTTTGACATAAATAAATACCAAGTTAAATTTAGTAATATCATGTTTTTAATGTATTTTGTTTGTTTGCACATAAAAAATTCAACGAAAAGAACATATGACGTGTACACAAAGACATTCATACATATCTACAGACATATATGTGAATTAAAAGGAAACAAAAATCTGTGCCAGGCCAGTAGGAAGCTCAAAGCTTATAGAAAGATAAACAGGTTTACATAAAATAAATATATTTTCCTATTCAGAAATGATTAATACTGAATTGAAACCAAAGACATATGTGAACAGTCAAATGGGTTAAATGGCTAGAAATGTGTTCCTAATACTGTTTTTCTTTTCTGTCTCTCTTATAGCAACAGGGAGTGCGCATCTTTGTGATGTTGTATAAGGAGGTGGAGCTCGCCCTGGGCATCAACTCAGGCTACAGCAAGAGGACCCTCTTGCACCTGCACCCTAACATCAAGGTAACTGATGTATTATGAAAGAGGATGCAGTATGGCTATGCATATATATATATATATATATATATATATATATATATATATATATATATATATAGTATGTGATGGTGCATCATATACTAGAGATAGTATATGGCACATTATCCAAGATTGTCAATGCACTAGTTTTGAATGAGAAAACCACACTGTCTATTATAAACACACAATTACACATCAGAAAATATCATTATATTTTAGTTTTTTGCAATTCCCACATTTTATAGGGTCTATGTACTATATATGTGAATCCATGTGGGCGGTATTTCATTTTTGTGGCTCAGGTGATGCGTCATCCAGACCACGTCTCCTCCTCCGTCTATCTGTGGGCGCATCACGAGAAGATCGTTGTCATTGACCAATCAGTGGCCTTCGTTGGCGGGATCGACCTGGCATACGGTCGCTGGGACGACAGAGAGCATCGGCTGACAGATGTCGGCAGTGTGACGCGGTCTGTGGCCCTGGAGCAGGTCAGACACAAATACACACAAACACACACAACTAATTAAAATGTCTTGTCCAAAGTTTGCAGTTATTGGCAATAAATGTGGTTCTAACCTCCTGTTAAATGGTTCAAATATGAGGAGGGGGAGAGGAGAGGAAATTGAGAAAACTATTTCATTCAAACTCACACAGTTGCACTCACACAGTGCCAGCTATCGAATAGGCCTCTTCATTTTAATGACACACATACAGTACAAGCACACACATTCTCATACACAACTACACAAACATATGCTACACTATTGACCTTGCAGTCAATAAATTTATGTACTTAGTAGGATAGTAAGTAACATTTTTCCCTGTTAGCAAGGCCTAAGGATGTGATGACGGTTGCTTTGTTGGTTCTTCAGTCAGTCAGTGATCCCTTTGACTGTCCAACCAATTCTTAGCCAAGATATCTAAACAACTTCTGGACAGATTGCCATTAAAATTCAGTAAGTAGTTTCATGGTCCCCCCTGAGGATGATTTTGCTGATCACCTGACGTTTCCTCTACAGCCACTGTCAGATCTATATTGGAAGTTTGGTCCATGACATGATCAACAACAGATATTTATGTCCCTTGAGAATTAATTTTTATGTTTTGGTGAAGCCCTGAGCTTTCCTCTAGTGACTATGGAGGCAAAATTTCCACCTGCACTGTAATAGTTGTCATGTAATATCAAAATGCCATGAAGGTGCTATGAAAAATGTCATGAAATTTACTAAGCACATTGGTGCTATACAGAGGATGAAGCTCTTCCTTGAAACATAACTACAAGTTTTGTGCTCAAGACATTCCCATGAAAAAAACTGTGAATATTCATAGTTCCTAGAGGTTAAATCACAGTGTTTGTTTGGGGCCTCTTTGACCTTTTCCTCTAGCACCAAACTTTTTACACAAGATATTTCATAGTCCAAGATGCATGCTGCATTAGTTTTAGCTAAGTGTAGCTAATAAAGTAGCAACTGAGTATACATTCCCTGCTGTTTTCATGTTCCCAGGCTGCCTCCACCAACACTCCGTCCAGTAAGGGTGTGTCCTCTGTTGATGGCGTCTCCAAGAGCAATGGACGAGGGACACCGCACAGTGATTCGGTGGACTTGCCCAAGCTGAAGGGGATTGGACGCACTAGGAAGGCTCGCTTCAGTCTGTACAGACACCTGCACATGCACACTCTGCAGCATGCAGACAGTGTCAGCAGTGTCGACAGTGCAGGTGTGTTTATATGAGAAGAAAGAGAGAGAATATGTGAATATGAGAGTGAGAATGTTGTAATATGAATTGGGTGAATGAGTGCTGTATACATGTACTGTAGATGCAATCCATTGCCATATGTTCATTCTGTGTGTGTGTGTGTGTGTGTGTGTGTGTGTTTGTAGGGAGTGGTTCAGTGCAAAGCCTAAAGACAGGTGTTGGAGAGTTACAGGGCAATACGCGCTTCTGGCATGGAAAAGACTACTGCAACTTTGTCTACAGGGACTGGATCCAGTTGGAGAAACCTTTTGATGGTCTGGCACACACACACACACACACACACACACACACACACACACACACTCATACTCTTGTTTGGTCTTACTTAAAAGTTTCTTACTTAAAAAAAATTATTTTTAGTATACAATGCCCTACTTAATATTAATCTTATTCTCATGATTTTTCCTGTTATACCAGTTTGATGGAAACAAATCATCAGTCATCTGGAAAACTAATATGGAGTGGAACCATAAAACACTTATTTGTTCCACTTTGTTCTCTCCCTCTCTCTGCGCCAAACTCTCTGACCCCACTGTGCTCCTTTCTCTCATCTTCTCTCCTTTTGTCTGTCCCTTTGCTTTTTTATTCTGTCCTGCTGTATCCTTTCTCCATCTCTTGCTGTCACACTTTTTTCCTGTCTTCAATGGGTTGCTTCCATTCTGTGCAGACTTCATCGACAGATACACAACTCCCAGAATGCCTTGGCATGACATCGCCTCAGTGGTTCATGGCAGAGCTGCCCGGGATGTGGCCAGACACTTCATTCAGCGCTGGAACTTCACTAAGGTACTGTACACACACACACACACACACACACTGTGTAAATTAACAAAAACACACAGGGATGTACAGCAGGATTAAAACTTAAAGCTAAACTGGTTTAACCAGGATATCATAAGCTGAAGTTTCTTTGGTGGCATTTAACCACCTTTTCAGACTGATAGCTTATCACTTTAATTACTTGATTTTACTATTTCTTGTGCAAATTCATAGATGTAGTCACAACAAGAAGTAACGAACGAATGTAAAATACAAGTGAGGAAAACTGTGATTTGTTGACTTAAAAAATAAAACAGGACAATAAACACCAACCTGGCAAAATCTTAGGAAATGTCTGGCTGGAACAGTGGAAAAAACACCTTAATCCTCACACTCATGCTTTCCATGGCATCAGCTTTTTCCTCCCGTTCTCCTGTTTATACTCTTTTCCATTCCTCCTCTGACTCTATATTTGCCGTCTCACTGCGCACATTCTCTAACTGTCTCACCTACAGATTATGAAGCCAAAGTATCGCTCTCTGTCTTATCCATTCCTGCTGCCCAAGTCTCACTCCACTGCCAATGAGCTCAGATACCAAGTCCCTGACTGTGTTAATGCCAAAGTGCAGGTAAGAGAACTGAACACACCAATAATGAATATGTTGTTCTTTCTTTGTAATTATACAGAATGAGAACGTGCTGCAAAAACCAACCATTCACCAAACCTAAAAAGAACCACTCGTAGAAAATTACAGACATACACACACAGTATAAACTCCCACGTTCCTGCACTATTTCCCACATCCCAGTCTGGAAGAACTGCTGGAAAAAGATAAGAGAACGAGCGTTCAAAAACTCCCCATGGGCCAAGATGTTATATAACTACAAAGGTTTGCACTTGCGATTGACATTCAAGGGTTTTAGCCGAAAGGAACGAACCTTTTGAGTGAAATGCTTGACTAAAATAAGAAGGGCATGAAGGTCCCATCACAACTCCAGCATGTTTTGTTTTAAGACAAAGTGTTCTTTCGTTTTCTCAGTGTCGTTTAACAAATCTTTGTGTGTTTCATTCAAACTGTGTGTCTATTTTTCAACTAACACCTCTGTGAACACTATGTACTTCTCCATTTGTATCTACTTTAACTACCACTAATAATACGCACCAATTTGGAAAATATGTCTTACAACTTTTTGGGTATTTTTTAGAATTACACACCCTTTTTACTTGCAGTTAATTTAATCTCTCCTCTCACAGGAATTATTTACCACTAATTATTTATTGCTGGCCAGTGTATACTGGTGTTTGATATTGCCTTATAATGATCACTGACTATCATATTAGTAGTTATTATAGATATTATACACATGCAGCTATACTTAGCTGGAACTGTTGTCAACTCATTTCTTCTATGTTTAGCTCTTATGTATGTATATTACGGTATATTGGACAAGACTAGCCACACACATTCATATGGTTACAATTATCAAGAAATAGGTGCAAGATGCAGCCCTTTTTAGAATTATTGCTATAATAATCCTATGTCTGTGTGTACAAGGTGTTGCGGTCAGCAGCAGATTGGTCGGCAGGCATAAAGTACCACGAGGAGTCCATCCACAATGCCTACATACAGGTCATCGCTAAGAGCAAACACTACATCTACATAGAGGTAAACCAGCAGTGAGGCCAGGATATGAAAATAAAAGACAGATACTGTAATATGAAATTGTTATGAGAGGAAAGCTGAATTCTTCAATGTATTTGGTGACTATCTCATTGTGGAATGAAATGCCTCTCTACTCTGTAACAAGTTGTCTGTGGAGAAACAAAGCCTGAACGCCATAACCATTTTAATTGTCTCTGTTTGGGGTTTGTGTCCTTCCTTTCTCTCCTCTCCTATCAGAACCAGTTCTTCATCAGTTGTGCTGACAACAGGACGGTCTACAACAAGATCGGAGATGCCATCATCGAAAGGATCATCAGAGCACACAAGTACTTCCCTTTAAAACCACTTGTTTGTTTAAGTAGTATTTGTGATTATAGGATGGAAGTTTTATGTACTGTATATGTATACAAGATTAGTCTTCTCACCTTTTGAACTTCTGCTTCTTGCAGCTTGACACTAGTAGTCTGTGTCTTGATATATCTGATGTGTGTTTGCTCACAGGGAGGGTAAGAAGTATCGTGTGTATGTGGTCACCCCTCTGCTTCCTGGCTTTGAGGGAGACATCACCACAGGAGGAGGGAACGCCATCCAGGCTGTCATGCACTTCAACTACAGGTGAACCACATGACACTTTGATAAGTCAGAGTTTAATACTGAAAGAGGAAGAGTGAAGGGAAATGAGAAAGCAGATGTGAAAGTGTCATTGGAATTCTGTTGTATTTTATTTCTTTCAAGTTGAAGCAATGTCTTGTACGTGTTTTTTTATACTACAGTTGTTGATTTCCTTGGCAGAGATGTCATTCTCTGTCTCCTTCCCAGGGACTACAGATTCCCAGGGACTACAGAAAATTAGCTTATAACTAACTCTGGTACAGCTAAGAAGCTGTGCACTGTCCTTGTTCAATAAACAAATAAACAAACAAACAAACAAAGTTGATTCAAGTCTAAGATGAACTATATTTATATACTTTTTGATGAGTTTTAATCCCCTGCCTCCTCAGAACTATGATCAGAGGAGAATACTCCATCATCTCCCAGCTGAAAAAGGAGAGTAAGTATAAGAATAAGCTATAACGTTAAATGTTTTGATACCTAATATTAAGGTAAGAGTTGGAAAAGTGCTAATATTCTCTAATTTCATCCTCTACTCTAATATAATCCCAATTTCACGCTGCACTCTTCTGGTTTTTGTGTTTTTCTCCTCTCCTCTCCCAGTGGACGACCACTGGATGAACTACATCTCCTTCGCTGGTCTGCGGACCCACGCTGAGCTGGAGGGACGCCTGGTAACAGAGCTCATCTACGTCCACAGCAAGATGCTCATTGCTGACGACAACACTGTCATCATCGGTTAGTTTCTCATCTGCTTCCATCACCTTCTGTCTCTTTTTTTTTCATGTTGTTTTCAACAGCTACTATTTAAGGTAACTAGCCTATCTGCCTTGACATCATTATGATGTGATAAATCTAAAAATCTGGCTTTATTTCTTTATCTGTCACCATCTGTGCAGCTAACAAATGTGCATACTACTGTTTAAATATGTGGTGCAACATAGCTCTGCTGTGCCCTCTGCTGGCTCAAAAAGTGCAGCTCACTCTCTCACAGTAGTACAACAATAATCAACAAATCAAGAGCAATCACTGTAACTTTTCTCTTTAAATTTGTATTCATGTGAAATTTATACAGACAATATTAATAAGGTAAGTCAAATTAAGGCATATGGTCTGTTGTTTATAACTGTGTTTCATTTAGTATCCAGAGGCAACCCATTACTAAAGAGCTTAGGCTATTTTGTTTATAAACCCATAAAATTATTGTTACTTGTAGATTGAGTAATGACACCAGCAAATCATTTGAATGCAGAGATTCAGTTTCCATCCTTTGTTTTGTGTGTTTGTTTCAGGTTCTGCTAACATCAACGACAGAAGCATGCTGGGTAAACGTGACAGCGAGGTGGCAGTGATTGTTGAGGACTCTGAAAAGGTTGCTGCAGTGATGGATGGACAGGAGTATGAAGCTGGACCCTACGCACTTCAGCTCCGCCTTGATTGCTTCAGGTGTGTGTGTGTGTGTACACAGGTGTATGCGTGAATGAGAGCGAAAGAGAGAGAGCCATGTTTACGAAGCACATTATAATCTAGTGGAAACATTATGCAACTGTTAAAGGTTTTGTTTGAATATAATTGTTTTAATTGGCTTATCTTGCCATCCATATCCCCACAGCATTAATTTCAATACCACTGTATAGTTTAAGAAGGGTGAAATATAAACATTTTTGACATTTTGGAGATGTGGCTTCATCTGTCAGAAACATTTACAGTCAAATAATAATTAAAAAAACGTTGTAGTGTATTTCTCTTCTCTTCTCTTTCTTCCTCTCTCTGAACAGGACTATCCTTGGAGGCCACACTGACACCAGTATTGACCTGTCTGACCCCATCAGTGAACGCTTCTATAAGGAGGTGTGGATGACCACAGCTGGTCGCAATGCCACCATTTATGAGAAGGTATGGGTGATCATGATGGTTTAGGGGGAAATTTTGTGTGTATGTGCCAGATGGTGTTAAAACAATTAGACAGGTACTGTAACTTAGACATTATTCGTAGATGTCATCTAAAAAAAATATAATTTGAGAGAGAAAACTTTGGGATTCAGGCAAAAGGTTAAGTGGTGATCTCTCATCATTCTGGTCTATATAGGCATGCTAGCAGTACCCTGTGGCTATCGTGCTCATGACACAACAAAATAACAATTTGGATCATTGAAAAAATAGAAACTCATTGTTCAAGATATTCTTAAATCCTTGCCTCTGCCGGAGCAAAAAATTGGCCTGGGGGTAGTGTCAGAGGAAAAGCCATGTTGTTAACTGAATCACAAAGATTTATCCTCTGTACAGTAGTCATTTTGGGACATCAGACTGAAACTAAACTTTCAACTTTCATCAGTCTAAGCTGTACTTACTATAGGCTCCACTGTGCTTCAATCTGAAGCTCAAGCTTGAGCTCAATCTAGGAGCACCAAAGTAATTGCGATTTGTCCTCAGTAAACCTTGAATATTTGTCCCGAATCATGGCAGTCCATCCAATTGTTGATGAGATATTTCACTATCAACCATGACGGCCAACTGAATAACATTGTCATCGCAAGAGCCATCTACAAGTGTGGCTAAAAACTAGTGCTTCAGTTAAAGACAGCAGTATGGTAGCAGTACATATGTGTGTTTTGCTGCAGGTATTTCGTTGCCTTCCTTCGTCCCTGGTGAGGAACATGTCCGAGCTGGAGCAGTACCAGTCCAAACCAGGTTTGGCCCAGACTGACCTGGCCCGCGCTCAGGAGGAGCTGCGCAAAATCCGAGGCTTCCTGGTCCAGTTTCCTCTGGACTTCCTATCTGAGCAGAACCTCATGCCCTCTGTTGGAACGAAGGAGGCCATGGTCCCAACTGAGATCTGGACATAAAGGACGTACCACCACTGCCAGCCACTTACACATCTGAATATAACTGTTTCTTGAGGATCTTGAGTGCAGTATCTGGATTGTGGTTGTCATCACATGTGTAATATTGGATTTGCAAGAGATTGCCTTTAATCCAGATGAGAGGCAGTCTCCTCTGGATTGATACCACTGCTGGGCATTGACAAATCTCTCAAATCTGTTTCTACTGTAAAACACTAAACAGTATAGCTTATTAGGGTAAGCACTAAGTTTTGGGATGTATGAAGGACAAAAAGACATTGCACTTGAGGACAACATTTATAACTGCATTGTGACTGCATTCAAGCTGTGGAGATGAAAAATAGGCACATGTACTTTGGGTTTTGGGAATCAAACTCAACTCCGGGCACTTAGACTTCCGGGCTGTTGGAAAAGCTCACAAGACAGTGAGGATTTCTAAGGGACCAGGGTGAGGCGGTAGTAAATCTTTGACAATGACGCTAACAAATATTCAGCTTCGAGTTAAAATTATCACAAAATACACAGCGATGGTGATGCATGTAATTTACTGAGTTTGTGGTGTATGCTCTTAAAGTGCATTAGTGCTATGTATGCTGTTTATGAGCTCGCAGAAGAGTTGTTGAGCTGCTTTAGATTAGTTTAAAAGCTAGTTATCTCAGCTGCATCTTGAGGATCTTTTCTGTAAAACAAATCCAAAACATGCGATTGCTCTTTACTGTGCAGTACCTGCACAGACAATTTTACTGATTCATCAGTGGTGCATGATTTTCTAACTGCTATATGCTTTTCTAATTGCTATAATGCATGTACCAATCACATCTCTGAAAACCCTTTCAGAGACATATGTCCTGTCAAACGTGTTTTGTGACAGATAATTATCAGACATGAGGTCTGAACTTTATTGCTGAAATCAAAGTGAACTGCGTTGAGCTGACCCAGATACAAAAGCTATTTCAACTCCGTTATCATACTGTGTTCATAAGGGTGAGTAGAACATTATTATGGCTGAGGGTGTTGGATCAAAGGCTACAGTGTAAAATGGTTGTGCCAGTGGCCAACGTCAGAGGGTGGATGAGACAATCGGCCCACAAATTCAAATAAGTAATTTCCTCTTTGCTCAACAGATGGTGCTAGCTTCTTAAAAATACAGTTTGTGTACAGTTCTTCAGTAGTCCAAGATGGGCCTTTCAGTTCTCCCAGCTATTTCTCTCCGTCTTATGGCTAAGGCGTTGTTAAGTGTAGAAACAGTCTTTGAAACAATGTAATAATAACAAATAAAAACAATATTTTCCATATAGCATGCAAGTGATGCCAGAGGCAAAGCCTTCATATGAAGATACAGTTTGAAATCGCCTGTTATGTTTCCAGTTTCCTGGCAGTTCCATTGATTTTCTTAATGGAGCTTTTTACTCGGAGTGAAAATAAAATCCTCCCTCAAAGCATTTCATTTTTTTGTAAAGTAACACAGCCTAAATCTGTCAAGGGGAAATTAAGCTTTTCTAGGGATTCTTATTGTATGTGACCTATGTGGCAGTTGTCGTTATTTGTATGTGTGAATGTATGGACTCTATGTTACCTGTTTGTTTTAATTGTTAATATTTGTCACAGTATCTTGCTCGATCACTAACCTCCTTTCAATGTGAAGTTGAAGTACCACGCCTATAATACTACACCTATTAATCATTTCTTTCATTTAATTTGGCAGAGAGCCTCGGTTTCTAAGAACAAGCCTCTGACTGTTTATTAATATGTTGGTGTCTATATTACACACCCAACATGTGAATGGCATTCATTAAACCGAAGCAAATAACAACTGCATTGTATGGGATCTGATAATGAAATATTGACTTTTAAAATGGGACCAGAAAAATTGACAAATGGTCATATAATTGATAAGTTTGGAAACATTATGTTCTTTGTTTCTACGAAGACAAAACATTCAAACAATATTGTCTGTTTGTTTGCCCCTTGCTGTATTTTTCAGTGCATCATTTATGGAATATAAATCATTTAACATTCTTTAAACATTTAGTTTTAATTTTAAAAATTTTAGTTTTTAAATGTATGGCATGGTTGTGGATTTATCACTAAACCTCTGTTTCTTTATCATAACCATCATGCAGCACTCTTGTCTGTCAACTATCTGAACCCCTTGGCCTCAATTTAGCTGGTCTTGCTTCCACTCTGTTCATGTACAATATTGTCTTTGTACAGTTGAAAGTATTACTAATTTCTGTCTGTTCATTTAACAAAATGTAATTCATAATTTAAATGGCTAACAAATAAAATAATCTTTGGAATTTTCTTTTATCCCATTGAAATAATGTCAGAAGTGAAGTACAGTACATTGGCATCATAATGGCGTGTGTTTGGAGCTAGCCATACTGCAAGGCTGTTCCAGTTTGAGGCCGCCATGTATTAACCATTTTTATATTTGAGATTTTGCATTCACTCAAACATCTACCTCACTCTCTGAAAGATAAATACAAGCCAAACAAAAACTTTTATGTCCAACAACAATCTTCAGTTTGTTGCACAACAAAGACGTTTAACCTGTTACTCAAGTCCTCCTGTTTAGCCTTTTTAGATGGCAGCGAACACATTTTGTGACACATCAGCAAGAGTTTTAGTTTCATGTCTGTATATCAATCTTATTGTGAATAATTTAAGGTATATTTCAGATATAAACAATATATTGTTTTGCTTTGTAAAAATTAGCAAGGAGATGTTACTTCCAGCTGCTATCTTGGTATAGTTTGAGAAACAAGTTAATGTAAACACTTCTTCTTTATTAAGTTTTCTTTAGAAAATATTTTCATTCTAGTTGATGTCTCAAATACAAAAGCTATGATAAAAGACAGTTGCATCAGCAGTTTAAATGGGAATAGGAAAGACTGTAATGGGGTGTATGTGATAGTATAACAGACCCTCTGGTTTTATAAATTAAAAAGTATTAAAATGTAAAATTACTGTAATGGAAATTGTTATTGTATTTTGCTGCTTAGATTGTAGTGCATACAAACATGAAGCCGTTGATTCCAATGAAATCCACTGCCAGTGCCAGTTCTTATGTAACATAACTAGGGAGGGTGCTGCAGGTGATCTTCATTTTTGTGGAAAACCCCAAAGAACATTACAGAGGCATGCCTGTATGAGAACTGGAAAGTCAGAGGATGAATTCTCTAGAAAAGTACTTACACCTGAGAGCAGCTGTCTTTGATTAAATAGAATTCATTTGAATTATTTTCTTTGTGTACAAAAGAAAAGGCCTTTCAATTGTAGGCCTGCTAGTTGTTTAATTCTCAGTTGACAATTTAGATGTTGTTGGAAAGCAGTTTATCATGTTTAGAAATGTATTCATGCACCAGGTATTTGCACTCTAACTAGTCAACAGATATGGGCTCCCACTGCACGGTAAGAATAGTTCCAATCACTACTTCCACTCTTCAACTCAACTGTCATTTCCTCGACCATAATGAGGATAGGAATATTATCTTGTGCAGAATAATTTGTAATCTGTCAGGTGGGGAGTGCTCATTGTCATTAAGATGTTGTTTCATCTTGAATGTTATTTTTGATGATATGTTTGATTTGAATTTGTGTAGTTGCTGTACTGGATTACATGATATTGTTGGTGTTCAAGGTGTCAACCCCTATGACTTATAGTGTGGTGAACAAAAAGTGTTTATAGAATTAAATTGTTTTATACATAAATGCTTTTTTATGGTTTCTATTTCTTTTTCGTTTATTTTTAGAAAAAAAGAAACAGCATAAAAAAGACATGATTTTCCTCGAAATAAATCAATAAAACAAGTAACCTACCCTAAATAAATTTCTTAAACGTCCTCATGTCTTTGAATAACATAACATGCAGGATGACTTCACATACAGTATTTAATAAAACGCTGATGTTATGAGGGTCGTTTGAAAGAAAAAAAGTTTGGGAGTCCCTACTGTCTCACCAAACCCCGCCCAGTAACAGGCGTGGTTTGCTGAGGCGGTAGGCATTTCGCTCCCTCTCCCTCCCTCTGTCTATTTACTGGCTGTCACAGCAGCGGCTCCAGTTCGGGCACTAGCAGTTATCTACTCTCTACTGCGCTTCACCTTTCTCTGTACCGTCTTCATCCCGCAGACATGGACATGGAGGTGCAGATATGCACGGCGCTCTTGCTTCCCATCCTTCCGGAGTTTGCGCTCTAGCTGCGCTCTAGCTGTGCGCTCCCGGCCCGAGGCACGTCCCGCTTCTGACCATAAGGAGACTGTTATTATTTTGTCGGTCACTGAGACAAGACTGTGCAGGAGAGAGGGGACAGCAGAGACTGAGCAGCAGAGAGGACCACACAGTCGTGACAGCAAAGGCCGTTTCAGGATAACTGAGAGCGGCTTTTTGTGTCCTCCATAATGGCGAGTGACTCTCCAGCTCGGAGTCTGGACGAAATTGACCTGTCCGCTTTGAGGGTAAGATGATGTGGCATTTAACGTTTTACAAATATAGCTTAATCTGAGAGAAACTGGTGTGTGCGTGTCGTGCACGCGCGCGTTTCTCCTTCTCTTGCACCTGACAGCGCTCCCTGAATAGCAACCGGCAGGAGAGCAGAGGAGACTGCCAGAGGCGGATGTGTTGGAGACGGGCAGCCGGGAGGCCACAATGTGTCAAATTATAGATCAAATTATATATAGACATTAACTAACATGACAGCTGCCCCGCGCATCTGAAGCCTTATCTTCATCCAAGTTAGTAACAGGGAGGTTGATGGTGTGTGTGATGCTGAGTTGAGGTAGCTGGGATTCTGCTGACCTGGATAGGGCGGTTTGTGTATCTTTTTTTCAGAGGGCCAGCCATTTATAGGCCTATGAGCTTTGATTCAGACAGCAGTGGAATTTAACCTATTTCTCCCACACACTGCTGATTTTCTTGGCGTGTGTGTTAGAGAGCAAAACAGAAACTGCTCCTTCCTTTCAGGCCCAAATTGTTATTTCTCCAGAATTCTCCACCATTAATGGTAAACTAGTTTTCCCCTCTTGCTGTTTTTGGAGTTATTTAATCTGTGTGTGTGTGTGTGTGTGTGTGTGTGTGTGTGAGAGAGAGAGAGAGAGAGAGAGAGAGAGAGAGAGAGGAGAGAGAGTGTGTGCCAACCTACCTGTAGTCAGGTAGTCAGTGTAGCCCACTCTCAATCAAAGCTGAAGCTTTGCATGCTGCAATTGCCAGTTCTTTTGTTCATCCTGTGTGTGCTGCAAATCACAACAACAACTCACACAGACAGACAGACAGACACACAAACAGCCTCCTGCGCTTGTGTTAATGCATGGATACCCATGTTTTTCGCCTGGCTGGACATGGTGTGTGAGTGTGTGAGTGTGTGTGTGTGTGTGTGTGTGTGTGTGTGTTTCTAATGTGTGGGTGTCTGGGCTGATAGTCAGCTGTAAGGGATGCTGCACATGAGAAAAGGGCTTCAGATAAAGAGCTGTTTGCTGCTCTGAGAAACAAATCCACATCACACACACAATGCAGTTGTTGTCTGCCTGCCTGTATTTACCTGTTTCCTTGTCTGCTTGATTGTGCCCGAATGTTAATTTTTATACCCTTTATTCTGTCTCTTTCTCTCTGTTCATGTCTGTTTGCTTGTTTCTGATTCAGTCACAACTGCTCATCCATCCACCCGCATGCTGTTCCTCCTTTTTCATCAGTTTAATCATCCGTTTTTCCAACATGTTGTTTGTCTGACTGACTGAATGCACCTCCCTGTCTATCTGCCAGCCGCTCTGTCTCTTAGCATTATCTCTCTCTCTGCCCACCTCCCTGCCCTGCCTGCATGAAGAGAAATGTTCACAGGCGAGGTGAATGAAGTGTCGACTACAAATGCTGCTTTTGAGGTTTACACCTACAGTATATAGCATGTTTTCACCAGTGGGGAGAACACAATTGGAGGTACAATAGAAAGGAGAACATGAAAGAAGAAGGGGAGGAGAGGGGGAATGAGATGAAGAGGAATGAGGAAGAGGAGGGAAGTGTCTGTGCATTGGGAGTCAGCCCAGTCCTGTTCTTTCAGAGGCGTGATGTCAAGTGCATGTCTCTCACTGTGACTCAGAGGCAGCTACAAGGACACACGCACACATACAAATGCTCACATTTGTTTTTACAATGCATGGTCATCTATTTGAAGGTATGTGACTGTATGTGAGTAGTCTCATCAGTAGTGATCATTTGACACCTCTTTTATTTATATGTTTTTGCACGTTTGTATGTGCACAGTCATAGCTTATCACCAGAAAGAGAAACATCCTAAAAGTTTCTTTGACTAGGGTAGTGAGTATTACTCAAATATGCTTTGTTAGTATATGATTTGTTAGACGAATGAGACTTCCATAAAGTCTTTAACCTCTTAAACCCCACCTGCTGATGGGTCACTCGTTCCATACTTTTGTGTAAATTCATATAACTTGATTTTAGTGGAGATCCCAAAGATATTTCCATTTGATGAAATTGTGCAGCAATAAAAAATATGGAGTCTTGGGTTTGAATACTTCCCTCAGTGTAAATGTCACATAGCTTCAATCAAGAGTTGAAACAAGCCAAAATAAAACAGAACAGGTGAGTTTTTCAACTGCATAGCTATTAGGGAAAGATTTTTTGGCAGTGTGTACAGTGTAACTAAGAATCTCAAATTCTAGGGAACTGTCATTAACATGTCTGGACAGGACCTACAGCATCACATGCTTTGTCTTTCTATCTTTCTCTACCTTTGACCTTTGCCTCTCTATCTCTTAATTTATACCATTACACTTGTGTTCCTGTCCTTTACATTTTTCCTTTCATCTTGTACTTTTGTACTTGTACTCCCCCCCACACACACACACATGCACACACACACACTCAAACTATCTCAGATGAGTGTATAGTTAACCACTGGACTGGCTAGACAGGAAGTAGGTCAGCTGGCTCTGGTGAGGTGGGGTGAGGTGGGGAGGGGTGGGGAGGGGTGGGGGGTGGGGGGGCTGGCTGATTATAATACTGGCATGGGTGTTGGTGATGGGGGATTGTGTTTTTTTGGGGTGTGTGTGTGTGTAGGGGGGGTTCAGGGGGCAGAGCTTGCTCTTACACTCGGCTGCTCTTAGGCGCACTGACCATCTCAGACACACACACACACACACACACACTGATACAAAGAGACAGACAGAACAGACAGAGTGGGAGGTAGAATGGAGAGAGAAGTAGCTTTTCATGTTTGCTGTTTCTGCACTTTTCCCTTTTTCCCTCTGTCTTTCTCTTTCACTCCATTCTTATGCCTTGTTGGCTCTCTGCGACATTTGCTGATGTAGCAACATCAACCCAGCAGCACCTATATAGATGCCGCATGTTTCACTCGAGTGGGAAAGGCCAGAGTTAGAGGCAGGAAGAGAGATGTCACCGCTGTTTTCCATCTTGGCATCACTCACAATGACACCAGAAGACCAGAAGAGGTCGAAACGCTGTGGTTTTTATACAGACAGTGGTTTTTATGTAAAGTGATATGTACACATGCCAGACATGCAGGTCAGAGGCATCAGAAGCACGGGTTCATCCAGTCAGCTGACGAGAGCAACAGATGGTAAACCAGCAGGAAGTATAGCCACAGCACCCCAGACACACACACACACACATTCTGCCAATAGACAAATGTGCTGTGAAGGGACTCAGGTGTGAGATCTGAGATGAAAGAGAGAGCAGGTGAGGATGAAGGGACAGTGACATGGTCAGAGAAAGACAGAGAGAAAGACGCAGAGGGAAAGAGCCGCAGCAACGGATTCAGGGAAATAAAAAGGACGTGTGAAGATAAATGCAGCTTAGAGGGACAATGAGAGACAGAGGGAGCAGAGAGAAAAAGAAAACGACAGAGGCTGTGCTTGGGCTAAAAGGTGGAGATGTGACCAGTGACTAAAGTAGTCCAAAGCAAAGACCCCTCTCCAGATCTCCTCCCTCCCTCCTTCCCTCTCCATCCCTGTTCCCCAGTAAGGCCACATTCCTCGGCCCCTCACCATGGACACCATAGTAACGGGGCCACAGCAGTGCCCAAGGCTTACACAGAGCTTATTCATGAATAGTCTATATACTGTATGGCAGTCTGTCGCTGAGAAATGCCCCTCTCCCTCCCACCCTCCTTTCCACTCTGCCTGCCTGCTTCTAGTTGACCTATTTTTCCCCCCCAAGTCACTGATGGAGCCGCATCAAGTCTTTAATTCTCAGTTACACTTAAACAAGCACTTAAATGTAGAAGATGGCTCTGTATTCCTAAAAATATGAAGGTCCTTATTTAAGTCTGCCAAATTAAATTTGTATTTGCTGACGTTTTTATACAAATGTTCTTTTTGGTACTTTCGATCACCAGCTGATTTAAGAAAATAGTGATTGAGCCTACAGTATAAGTCCAGGAAAGTTTTGTTGTCCTAAACATTCAGGTTGAGGACAGGTTTTCCTGGGAAAATTGTCTTGTGCAAAGGAAGTGATGTAGTTTATGTTTCCAGCAAAAACACTAGTGGTTTGTAGTTAGTGTTTCTGAGCAGGGAAAGAAAAGAAATCTCAGTGACAGCCACACTCTTTGATTTCCAAATGATTTCTTGGAAGTGTGCAGAGCATAAACAACATAGCAATCAGCAAAGATGATGCTAAAACAAGAAATTAACAGAAGCTGTGATCTTCTAGATTATAACTTTAAATGATAATGCGTTATGTTTCATCATGCTTTAGAGACATTAAAGGATACATTAAAACGTGAGTATGGACAAGTACACTCTCTTACACTTACACTGTCTTCCCTTTTACTTCTTCTCATACTGTGAAGCACAAAGTATACACACACACTTGATCTTGAAGAAATCATGTGCATGTAAACAAGTCCATAGTAGGAGTCGAATCCCTCAGTTGTGTCTGACTCACATGGTGCAGGGCAGGAAGGCAAGAAAGATGGATTGAAATGACAGAGGGAGAGAGCGGCAGGCACAAAATGAAGAAAAAACGATGAATGATGAGGGGGACTGAGGGATGGACAGGAAAAGGTGTTAGATGACAAGTTGGCAGGGACGGATGGTAGGCGAGAGGCAAGGAGCGGATGGGTTCATTAGCATCGCAGAACAAACTGCTAAATCTGTGATTAAGAGTTGACTCCTGTTAATGTACTGTACATGTTTGGGTGAGATGTACTGGGAATTAGGCTACCACAGTATCTCCTTGTGAAATCAATCAGTGGTGAGCCATGTTGTTAAGTGTAAGTGGTTTTATAAGAGGCAAACCCAGCACCAGCATGACTCCTATCATCCTCTTAGGGTCTCTAATTCAATCCACCTCACTTCTCTGTAATTCACTTTCTATAGATACTAACTGCACTCACCTGGCTGCTTTCTAGTGCACAGAAACCTATACTTTAGATATACAGTAGGCCTACATGATCTAGAGAAGAACCAGCCAGGGTTAGTTTTCAAAAAAAATATTATTAGTTTGCCTTGAGTCTCACATAGTTGGGTATTAAATACAATTCATATGCAGTTCACTCTCCAAAAATATGTGGAATCAACTCTTAAAGCAGCATTAATAGATTTTTTTGTGAACAAGCTTTAAACACATCGACATACTATCAGCTTATAAAATTGATATGGTGAACCTGTTAGCAAACAGTTGCCTATTTACATATCCACCAGACACAGAGGAGCATTAGCATTCATTTGTCTTGTTTTTAGCCACCTGAGGAATGTTAGTCCAATATTCACTCTCATTTTAGCTTTGTTTTGCTGTCCATTAACGTCTTAGGGAAATGTCTGGCTTTTTCGCTGCTCAATGCTCCACTATGTTCAGTAGCTAGTTGTCTGTTTGCTGTTTGGTGCTGGGCAAGTAGCATACAGTAGATTTATCGGGGCCTTTTACTGAAATCAGCTACCTGCTGGAAACTAGGTTGATGAGAGCACAGTGACAATGACTGTAAAACCAAAACAATGAGCTGAAAGATGCTAAAATGCTCTGTAGAGCTGAGGGGAACTGCAAAGTTGGGTCATAATTCTTTATTAGTTTGTCACTATGAGCAACCCTTTTCAGATTACACATCACATTACATGTAGTAATTTGAGCCATTGTTAATATAAAACTATTGATAAGGGCAGTTTTAATTGTAATTATCTTAACTTTCTAGCACAAATTACACCACTCTGTAGTAAACCCCATCTATCTGGCATCTAAGTATGCTAAAAGAAATCTACCATATAAATTAAAATGTTTAACTCAGGTCTGGGTCTGGTTGATATAGTCATAACTTAACTCCTATGTGTGTTTGGGAAAATTACTTTAAAGTACTTAGTCCTGCTTCTTAGCTGCAGGAATGCACAATGAACACATTGAATGAAAGGCCTGAGCAGAAGAGAATACTATTCTTTTTATTAGTTATTTTGAAGCAAACCAAAATCTTCATCATATACATTTACACAAAGTTACACAAGTGTTGAAACGATAAGTCGATCGACAGAAAATTGACATCTATTTTGGTCGATTAAACATTTAAGTCATTTATAGGCAAAGATGCCAAGCATTTGCTGGTTTTATCTTCTCAAATGTAATGACCTGCTGCTTTTCTCTGCTTTATAAAACTATAAATTGTCTAAACGATTAATTGATGAATACAAAACAGAATTAACTGATCATGAAAATAATCATCGGCTGTAGCCCTACTGTATGGAGACAGAAAGTTGACAGTATGTAGTATCGATGTTAAGTAGGTCTAAAATGTTCTTTTCATGACTTACTTGAACTTGACTTGAACAAATTACTTTCCTGCATTCATTTCTGCTTTAATGGAAGTCTAATATTCACTTATTGCACTGTTGGTGTTTTTACCTTGTGAAATGTGTTCACACAACTACTGTCTCTATCTGTCTTACATTTTATTTCCGCCTTATCCACATGTCACATGTTGACATTGTTTACACAAATCTGTATTTGTCTGTGTGACAGATCTAGATAGAAATGTTTGGTATTAAACTGATAAGCGAAACCATAACAGATAGACATCTAAATGATAAAGCCTCTGTGACTCATAAATGTAATGTTTAATTTTGAAGAGTTATCTGGAATAGTATAATGGGAGTGGCACTGGCACCCATTTACACACACACACACACACACACACACACACACACACAGAGTACAGTATTCTTAATATGAAATTAAGTACTCACAAGGAATCAGAAAGTTTAGTGTCAGCCAGAGACGACAAAACAAAAATGGGGAGTTGTGGACAGTGGAAGATAGTCTCAAGAGGTCTTCAGAACTTGGCAAGTGACAGTAGATTATTAATTAATATTAACTGCTCAGCTTCCTCAATCAGCAAGTAATTTCTTTGGTTATCAATTCAAATACATTCAAGGCACTCTGATATAAATTCTGCTATAAAGTCTTTTATTAAGGCACGAGGGACATATATGTGTTTTAACTCAGGAGTCTTTGTTACACGTTACATACACAATCATGTGCCTTAATGAGGACACGACATTTAATTTAATGAAATAAAACGGCTTTTCTCTAACTCAAAGCTTAAATGGGTCAAACTGACCTTCAACATAATAGTAGGATTAGATAAAGAGCTATCCGAAGATAACCATTAAAGTTATTGTTGTAGATGTTGATCAGGAGACGGGTCACACTTCCGATTACGTTATTGATCCACAAATGTACTTATAACTTCTCAGCAATTGTGGTGCAGTGTGTTAAGGAAATTTTGACCTGAAATGCTTATATTGTGTCCCTTATCACGTTCATATGTGGTTTTGCTGATGGATGGATTTTAATGCAAGTCATTTGTTCTGGTTTTGCAGTTAAGGCTAGAACTAGGCTAGCTTTTGATTAGCTAAGAGTTAAGGTTAGGAATGTAGCGGAGAGGATTAAGGTTAGGTTGAGGAATGAAAGAATGAATGCATTCAGTAAAAGTCCTCACACATGTTGTAAAGTGGCTTTTACAAGAACTGCAGCCCTGCACTCTAAAACCCATTATTTCTAATGCCTATGCTGCTCTTGGTACAATATCCCCTTTTCAAAGAAAAGAGTGGATCCAATGCTGCATCCATCTCAGTGGCCTTGTGCCCAAAGTTAATCCTACTACATCCTACTTTTGCACAAAACCATTCCATGTCAATAGGAAATGGCAAAGGAATAAGCAAAAGAAATTGGAGGTAAAATTATTTGGACCAAAACAGAATTGTTATCTGTGGATGTACAAGGATGTCAGTAGAAAAGCTCTCCTATTGTAGTATGCTTTACCAGGTGTGTGCAAAAAATGTAAATGTAAATTAGCCATCTATGGTTAATGAATGTCATGCTGTCAATGTTGCACTTAATGATAGCAAGATAACATATCCTCTGACTTCAAGATAAGTGGTGAGTGAAGTTACGCCAACCATGTCCTATCTTAAAGACATTTTTAATGTCTGGTCTGCTACGAGAAAATAAAAAAAAACTGCTTGATTAAGTAAGAAAAGCTGCACTGTCATCAGGGTTAAAGTAAACCTCTTCTCAGAAATTGACATTTTGGAGAAATGATGTGAAATGATGATACATCACATCTCAAATGGTTGAACCTCATTCTTACTTTTTCAGCACTTTCATGTACAAGTTATACTTAATGTGTTACTGTTATTCAGCAGCTTCTCGCAGACACACACACACACACACACACACACACACACACACACATACCATGATTCATCGGCCACCAGTGAGGTCATGTGGCAGTCATGTGATGCTGGCAAACGCTCAGAAGGAACACAAAATGAGAAAAGGGGAAGGGGGCAAAATTGCTCCTGTCATTGGGAACTCTAAACCACTGACACATAGACATACACACACGTACACACACATGCAGACACACTGACAAAGTCCTGGCGCACAATGAGAGCTCATTCTGCAAGTGGCCTATAAAATATGAATGATATCGTGCTATATTTTTATCAGCAAGCCTAAGGACATGTATGAAATGGAGCAACAAAAATGCTCTGTTTCTCTAGCCACAGCACTCATTCTGTATGTTGTGTGCATGGAGGAGAGGCACATGCATGCCTACATCATGTGTCTTCAGTGCTTGCGGTGCCTATATGCATGTACAACATGTGCCTGTCTGTGGATTTTATTGTTATCTGAGTGTTTCTGTTGGGTAAAACCAGAAAGAGAAAGAGAGTGCATCCTTAGATGTGTCTTGGGAGTTGCTGTCAGAACTTTGTATGCAGCTCTGAGAGTTAATTCACACAGCTGCCAAACACAAACACAAACTTGGAGTGAGAAAAAGGAAGTGAGGGGAGGGCAAATCTACCTGCATAAGTCGAAGGCCTGTTAGCAAAGGCAAACAGTCACACAGCTTGCAGAATGTTGCTGTCTGCACTGTTGGAAGAGGCTTGTAGTCTCTCTCCGACTCTCTTTTTCGCACACACACACACGCGTTTTTAGACACACACTCTTCATTTTGTGCCCACTCATACTCGTTAGAACATTTGAACACTAGCCCTTGTGTAGGAGTGTGCTTTTGGCACAGTGTGTGAGTGTGAGCGTGAGTGTGTGTGTGGTTATGAGAGTGTGAGAGAGAGCGAGACAGCGTGAGGATGTACTTGAGATAGAGTGTGTGAGAGAGAGAGAGTTTGTCTGTGTTTGTGAGTATGTGTGTGTGTGTGTGTTTTTGTTTGTGAGGGAAAGTGCTTGTGTGTGTGTCTACTGCACACAGCAGAGAAAGCAGGCTGAAATGACAGGAAAAGGAAGGAGAGAGCAAGAAAAGCGCAAGGCCCTGTCTTCAGAAACCGCTGACAGGTTGACAGGTCTGCTGAGTCCCGCAGAAACAAACATATAAGAGACAGAGTGAGGGAGGCAGAGATGGAGAGAGAGAAAGAGAGAGAGAAACTGGGGAAAGAGAAGGAGGTAAAACAGAAAGAACAGAGAAAAGAGAGAAAGTAAACCTTTACAAAGACATAGTTTTATACTATATGCATGCAGACACCTTGAGCATGTACACAATATTATACTATAATGAAACAAACAAAATACACTTTACACTACAGTTTTCTTTCTTCATTTGGCCATAATCCTGTCCATTTCTTCACTATGCACTGTAGCGGCACACATAGATCTGCGTGTTAGGCCAGCAAAATTAACTGAAAGTTCCACTGAAAATGCACAGACACGGCATGAAAGAGAAGTGCAGAAATTGAGAAAGAGAAAGCAACAAAGAGACTGATAAAAAAGAGGACCGACTGAACGAAAGATGCAGGAGAGTGAGGAGTGAGGAGGTTATAGAAGAGAGATGGGGGTGGAAATAGAGTGAATGTGTGGCTTTTCAGAACAGAAATCAAAAGATACTTTATTAAGAGGGGAATTGTCTGTGAAAAGTGGGTATCGTGTAATGTCGTCTGTTCTCCAGCTTTGTTTGAGTCCCAGTGCAAATCTACACAATACTGCAGTTTATTCTTGTGAATCAGCAGCGGAGTAAGCCTCTAGCTTTGCCCCCAGTAGAAGATCTAATTTTTAAAAATCTTCTTTTGCTCATCCCTAGATGATATTGTAGAGCCATTTTCAAAAAGGAAGAAGGAAAGAAATTACTTACCCGGTAGAATTGGCTGTAAGTTCAAGGGAATCTACATTACAAGCAATTTATAGTGTGAATTGCAAGAGTTAGAGCCACATCACCCTACAAAACCTCAGACTTGATTGCGTTATTAGATCATTTGCAGTGTAGGATTGCTTAATTGCTTAATACACATTCATAGACAGTGTGAATATGGAATTCTTGAGTAAATGAGGGCCCAACACTAGCTGTGACATCTCCACAGGCACCTCTGGCAGAAAGAATGAGGTTCAAAGCTGAAGACAGTTAAGACTGACACAAAACGAATAATGGTATGTAACATTTACAAAACTTTTAAATAGCAAGAAGGACGCACAGGGAGAAAAGAGACATAAGAGAAGCTGGTAAAAAGGCCTCAGTGTTTCTGGGACTCTCTTGGAATGAGAAGAGAGTTGGAAAGAGGGACTTGTCCTGGACTCTGTCAGGAATGAAGGAGAGAAAGAGAGAATGTGTAGATAAAAGGGTGAGAGAGACATAGATGGACTTCGGCTGGTTGGAGAACAGAGGCTGGTGGAGCAGAGAGAGTGTGAAAGAGAGAGAGAAGGAAGGAGAGGGTGAATACCAGCTATTGTTGGAATGCCGTAGCAACACACGGCAGAGAGGAAGGGGGAGGTGTGTGTGTATGTGTGTGTGTCTGTTTGTGTGTGCGGGGGTCAGTGGGTTTTATGCTCTGTTCGAATACTCTTGTAAGAGATGCGTTGAGTTCTGTGTTGGCAATCTAGCGACTGTGGGCTTAAATTATTAGCTAGTCTGGACACAAGCCTAAAACAATCCAGTACTGCATTTCAGACCAATGTATCAACACCCGGAGAGCTCAGTTGGTTGAGCAAGACATCAGCACTGCTTGGGTTGGAGGTTCAACTCACACCATTGTTAAAAATGCAAGTATCCACTGCTGTGATATGGAAACAGAACTGAGAGTCTACAGCAAGCAGGTAACCTTGTACTGTAACCTGGCACAGCAGCGCTTTGAGCTAAATGCTAACGATAACGTGTTAACATGCTCACAATGACAATGCTAACATGCTGATGTTTGGCAGGTAATGTTTACAATGCTCACAATCATAGCATTTGCTAATTAGCATTAAAGACAAACTGAGGCTGATGGCAATGTCCAAAGTATTGGACAAATGAACATTTTGACCTGATGATGGCTCTAGATGAAAAGTGAAGGTAGCACCAAAGTTATAACAATTCACCCGGAGGGGGACATGGATGTCTGTACAAAATATGATGACAATTCTTCCAGTAGTTGTCGAGACGTTTCATTCAAAACCAGAAATGTCACCCTCCTGGTGGCGCTAATCATGTGTCACGAAATTCATTATGATTCATCCTCTGGGGACCATGAATGTCTGATCAAAATGTCATGGCAATCCATCCAATAGTTGTTGAGATATTTCAGTCTGGACCAAAGTGTTTGACCGACTGACCAACCTACCGACTTTGCCATTCCTAGAGCTACGTCACGAGTGTGGCTAAGAAAATAGACATGTATTGTTTTGTCATACATATGATTACTGTATAAATGGGATTGAACATACACTGTACCCTGTAACAATCTGAAAACTTTGTTTACATATTATTTTGAGTTGAATGTATGAATTAAGGCTTCTATTAGTTTTATTCATCCTAATAACCCCACTATGTTTCCTTTGTCTTTCCAGGATCCTGCTGGCATCTTTGAGCTGGTTGAGCTGGTGGGAAATGGCACCTATGGGCAGGTGTACAAGGTAAGATATAGACTTTGATACACATTAGTCTATCCTTCTGATAGCATGCTCCCCTATCTTATCAGCTTTTGTTTATTCTCTCCAAGTAGCCTATATGGAACAAAGAATAGAAATGTGCACTGTGACTGAAGGAAACAGAGAAGACAGGAGATAAAAGCAGCGCATAAGCTTGAGAGAAATGGAGCGAATGTAAAAGAGACTTAAATGCAGAGAGAAGAAGCAGAAACTGGGGCACATTAAAGTGCTTTTAGGAGAATTTCCCTTACTCCTTTTTCTTTACTTTCTCTCTCCTTCCCTGCTGTAGTTGCATTTCTTTCTATACATATGCAAGATTTTTATAATTCTTCCCTTCTTGATTCGGTATTTCAGGTGGAAGTGTTTCTCTGGAACACAGGAAGTGCTTGTGCTCAGTTGGTCTGACGTTGTTACATCAGTGTGGTTTGAGGTTTTTGCTGTCAGCTGGACTCAGCTGTTTCCTGCTGTTGTTTAAACACTATCTCTCGGTCCATGTCACTGTCTGAACTTCCTATTCCCTCCATGATGGCTCGTCATTCTCTGGTCCTCGCTTCCCTTTCCTCTGCTGCTTTAACCTGCCATGCTGCAGGATGTGACACTGTTTAATCACCTCTAGCTGGAGTAAACATGTGTTTGTTCTAATATGTGAAGGTATGGACTCGTGAAGGCCCCTGTGAGTGCATGTATTTTGTGTGTGTGAGAGTGTGTCTAATGGCGCAGAGAGTCAAGGTCAGGTGGTGATGGAGAGGAGCTGTTCTTACAGCTGACTGGGTCAGATGAAAGGTCAGGCAGAGTTCGGACATGCTTCTCCATGCTTCTAGAAATAATCTGACATCCTCGTGTGTGTGTGTGTGTGTGTGTGTGTGTGTGTGTGTGTGTGTGTATGGACAGAATGGAGGAAAAAACACAAAAGGAATGGAGAACAGGAGAGTTATGTGTATCCATTTATTGCTGACTCTGCTGTCTTGGTGAAAGTCACGGCTCATTTACTGGCTGACATTCAGCCAATCTGTTCCTATACATTACCGAGCCACAGAATGCCTATGGCAACAGCACTGGCCTGTTGGGTCTGTTGCCCATACAGCTGATCCACACTGGCTTGTGATTGGGTGTCACACAGTGTATAATACTCAATGGAGTATGTACTGAAGTTGATACTATTACTGCTGTTGGTTGACAGATCCATAAATTATATTTCTACTGTGTTATTTTCTTGTGCACACCTATGAAGTTTTGAATGTATGATTTTTAGTGAGCGTTTTAAGCCAAAAGTTCATTATATTTAGCACATTGGCTGTTTGTGCTTAACTATTTATTCTTAAAGTGTTCTTTAGGTGCTAAATATAATAAACATTTGGCCTACAAAGCTCATTAAAAATCTATTGCACACATTCAGAACTTCATAGGCGTAAAGAAAATAAAACAGTAGAGCTGAAACGAGTGACAGAAAATTAAGCAGCAACTATTTTGATAATTAACTGTTTAAGTCATTTATTAAGGAAGAATGCTGGAACCAGGAAACCAAATATCTTTGGGTTGTTCAGACAAAACAAGAAACTAGAAGATGTCACCTTGAGCTATTTTCTGACATTTAGAAACCAAACATTTATTTGAGAATGTAATCATTATATTAATCAATAATTAAAAAGAATAGTTAGTTGCAGCTCTAATAGAAATATAAATCTTCAATACAAAATAACAGTACAAAAAGCTAAAAATGCTTTGTAGGCTTAGTTTCAAATATTGCCCTGTCAGTGCTGTAGAAGTAGATACAGATGTAAACTGGAAAAGACTGGATTCACACGCACAGATAAGGAGCAGAGTCACTTGAGCAAAAATGTCATCTATTTTAAATTCCTCATGCGGTTGAGGTCCCTCGTCTAGGTAAGCCGCCTGAAGAGGATCAACTTCTTGTGAGCAGGTGAATCTCTGAGTCACTGAGATGATAAATTGACCTTCAGCCTGGCAGGTATTAGTGAACTGGAATTGCTCCGGCTCTCTCTGAACCATTTTAGACACTTGTTATATGAGAAAAATAACACATAAGAATACCATGCTTTATATACAGTAGCTTCGGACTGCAGTATCCCTAGTCTGGATCAATGGATACTTGTCAGTATGCTGCAGAATGAACAGAGGTGGAATTTTTCCCAAATGTAAAGATTAGAGTCAGGCAGGCTGTAAACATGTTTTTACTCCTCATTTTGATTCCAAAAATAAATTTTATTTGCTCAGTAGCCAGGGGCCAGTTTTGCGCTGACGAATCTGTGATCATAGACTGCAAGCTAACAGTGTGTTGGCTGCAGCAAATTGGGAATCACTAGACAATTCCTCTACCCAAGCTGTCTTTTATTTTGTTCCTTGTTGAATTTTATTTTGAAATATATTCAGAATAATATAGCATATCACTGAAACTGAATGATTCCTTTCTGTGGATAGACACATTTAGGCAACCTTTGGGCTTATTGAATTTTTAATAAGCCTGTTGGATGAAGTGAAAAATGCAGTTGCAATTGAGATTTAGAATTATATTTAACAGAAATATGATATGATATATAAGTCATTTTTGACCTTTTCTCAAATCAGAGAAAATCTTTGATATTTTCTGCAGCAAAAATGTGACTCTAAAACCAATCCTCTGCATTCTGCTGCAGTAGTTTTTACTCAGTGTACTATTTGTAATGAAGCTAGAGATATGTAGGTTCATGTGTACTCATGCATGCATGGGTACTTTTGTGCGTGTATATGTGTGTGATAGTAATGGCCAACACAGTGTTTTATGTTATTGGTGATAGAGGGCCAATAATGTGCCACGTAGCTGCAGTTCTGTATGTCTGGGAGTAGGAGATAACAGGTTTATCAACAATTCCATTACCCCATCTAGTTAAATGATACAGATCTGCTCCACAGTGCTCTTTTCTCTCTCTCCATCTCTCTCTCTTTTTCCCTCTCACGCACACCCCAAATCATCTCAATCATCTCAATTAAAAAAATGTCTTGAAAAGTTGTTCCAGGTTGTTGTGTTTTGATGCAGTTTCCCTGTCAGCAAAACTAGTTTGGCCAAGAACAGTGATGGATGAGTAGCCACAGCGAAAAAGATAATTTTATCGTGACTTCTCCCTTTGTCTCCCTTTCTCATCTTACATCTCCATGGCGGTTCTGTTTCCTTGTTTTTCCTCCTCTATCTATTCATCCCCTTTTACTTCTTCATCCCTCCCTTCTGTGCATTTCTCTTATCAATATATAATCACGTTTTTCTTCTTGTTTCCCCTTCTTTTTGGGTTGAAACATCCCTGATGAGCTGTACTTAAGGGAGCAGCCTGTGCCTACAGTATGTGTATATATAGCTTCAACTGGCTGCTTTAAAAGGGCCTTAAATAGAGAACATGGGTAATGCTGAATAATTAAAGACATTCTCTCTCCACTTCTCTCCCTCTCCATCCTCCTCTCTCTCTGTTTCCTCCTTTAGCTCCCCCTCTCGCTCTCTCTCCAACTGGTGTAGCTCTCTTTCTCATCAGCTTTCTCTCCATCTCCCTCTGTCTACTCCCTCATCAGTATTTCCTTCCTTTATCTTGCCATGTCTCTCTCCTCAACTCTCATCTCTCCAGCCCTCTATCCCTCCTCCTTCCCCTACTCACTCTCTTATTTTATTTTATCATGCTTCTCTTTCTGTACTGTCTCCCCCTTCTCTCTTTCTTTCTAAAGCCTGTGAATATTTGATGGGGTTTATGGGAATTGCAGTTCTCCGAATTGAGGAAGCGCTCCTTGCCTCACATAGTCCCATGGCAAGGCCAAGAACAGGGACCATCCCTAGCCCAGTCATTGGCCAAAACACTCCCTGACTGACTGATGGAACGACGAATTGACCGATAGGCTTATTGATTGGCTAATTGATTAATTGCAGTTCCTCGTCATTCCTGTGGGAGAAGTTATTTTTCTCTGTGATGGATGCAAGGACAAGTTAAGACAACTAATCATATCTCAGTCACAAGAACACAAACACAACACTGAAACGCTTGCACATGCACAAGCACCTGAATGATGACACATTCAGCCCATCGTCTCATCAGCTGTCTCCTCGGCTTTGGCAGCAAAGCATTTCCAGTGTGTGTGTGTGTGTGTGTGTGTGTGTGTGTGTGTGTGTGTGTGTGAAAAAGGGGAAAAAGATGCAACCAATCTTTTTCTCTCTGATGACAGAACACATCCACTCTGCTTCTCCTCAGGCAAAGTGCTCCACACACTCTTTAAATATTCACCAGTCACTCTGAGACACACACACACACACACACACACACCCACAGACACACTCACTCACACAAAGCAACGGTTGGGGACCTGGACCATATGGGCCTTTATATGCTCACCCACTGTGACAGCGACTGTACAAAGAGCAGCCGTGTGGTTTCCATTTACTGCATTGGTGTGTTTGTGTGTAAACCAATGTGTGTGTGAACAAGTGTTTGAAGGAGCATGTATGTGGTGACGTGCCCTCAGTGCGTGTGTATGCCCCTGAAAATGTCTTCTTCTTATCATGGGTTTCTTTAAAATGGATGAACAGATGAGACCACAAAACACAAAACGTAGGCGTGTGCGGTTACGACCCCGTGCGTTCGCTGCTGTCTTGATAATCTAGGTACTGTGGAAATCCGGGGTCTCGGGATGTAAGGATTAAGGCTCAAAGAAATGCTTCAGCTCGTTAAACAATCACACCTGTATCTTTCTCTCTCTCACACTGTCTCTTTCTCTCCCTTTATGTCTATGTCTCTTTATCGTTTTTACCTGCAGTGTCCCTTCCTGTTTTGCACCCCGGCCCACCTCTCCTCCTCCTCCTCCCTCCTCTGCCCTCTTCAGAACCGAATAAAACTTCAAAGTTGTTTTTTTAATCTTCCTTATCTGCTTGAAGTCACGCTGCAAAGGACTATGGGAGATTTTTCTCTCTGCATGCCCGCCACAGCCACCCCTTGCACGCACGCACGCACGCACACACAAACACACACACCTCAGAGAAACAGCATGAAGTGTGAAAGCCCGGCATAAGAGACTCCGAAAAAGGATAGTGACGTCATTTATTCCTCTTTGTTTGATGTTCTAAACTCCTCCAGCTAGTGTTTTTCAGCAGGAAAGAAGATCAAACAAGCAAGCACATAAAGTGTGTATCTCTTAGAAAGTAGTGATTGATTATATTAAAATGGTACCTTGACAAATCAGTGGTTGGCATTACATTTTGTACTGAATATATATTATTTCTTCCTCTGTATAAAATATTTATTTTATTACAGTTGAACTTCTTTTCTCTCTTCTTCTCTTTTTTATTTTACAAAAGGTTGAATTAATCATAGTACTATGAATTTGAATTTTAAAGTCCTGTATCAGTCACTCAGTATAGTACAAACATATAGATCAGTTGATTTTTTTAGTGACTGATAAATTCTTCCAACACAGAGCTGCCCAGTAGGAACATGCCTTTATACCGCTTTGCACAGCTCCGCTGGTGCAGTTGGTCATAAAATATATTGTTAAAATACACTCTGTTGCCAGTTTATTAGGTACAACTATAGCTAAAACAAATGCAGTCAAATACAGTACAATAGTCCTGCAATAGATCCTCCCTTCATGAAGGTTATAATGTTCAGTTTTTGTTGAACTGTGTTCTTGAAGTGTCATTTTGGAGGATATATTTTGTGGTGCTGTTGAACTGTATTACATTATACAGAGAGGGGTTTCTGTTATTTAGCCTACCCTCTGATATAAATGGGGTGGACAAAATAATAGAAACACCTGGCAGTGTCATGCAATACAATTCAAACAGCACCACAAACTGCAGCCTCCAAAATGATCATACAGTTGAATCAACACCTCTCACCAGTTTCAACAAAAACTGAACATATTAACCTTCATGAAGGGAGGATTTATTGCAGGACTGTTGTATTAGGCTGCATTGGTTTTAGATAGGTCCACCAAATAAACTGGCAGCTGTTCGGTATCACTTAATCTCCCAGTTATTGTTTTGATAAAAAAAATAATTGTTAAATTAAACCAATCAAAAACAAACACAAAGTAGTGCATAATGACCATCACAAGTTCCCAGAGCCCAAGGTGATGTCTTCAAATTGCTTGTTTTGTCCAATCAACAGTCCAAAACTCAAAGATATTTATGATCAAGAGAACAAAGGAAAGCAAAAATCCTCACATTTGAGAAGCTGGAACCAGCATTCTTGCTGTCCTAAGAAAGCCCTGTTTTCTGCTTTGTGACAATGCATTTTTCAGATAATCCATTGGGTTTTTATATGGTTTATTTAGCTAAAGTAGCAGGATAATTTTCTCAACCCATAAGAGAAGACTTAATTCTTCAGTTTGTCAAAAACAAATTCACAATCACCAAATTTGGAGATAGGCTACATGTTTTTCACAGGACACCAGAAAATGTGTGGCAAGGGGCTCTAACATTACTTTATGGACTTAGGTTTAGGTGTAACAGGCGCCAGGTGCAGACGTAATGTAGTCACAACCATCATATTGTCAAGTATTTAAAATGATTTTCCTTGATGAAATGATTAGAATATTCCTGTAAATGGGGTCATGAATCTGAATAATGATGGAGAAGATGATGAATTATTTACAGTACAGTAGATCTTCACCTCTGCTTGACTGAGCCCAGATACAGAAGACCCAAATTACTGCATTGTGGTGAATGTTTATAAGTCTCACTGTTGGCAACAGCACCTCAGTGGTACTTTCTGCACAAGGGGAGAACATTACTCATTCTCAGCCTCCCCTAGGAAATATATAGGCTAGTAATGCTTGCTGTATCAGTAAATTGTAGTTAGCATGATAACGGGCTGACATATGTAAATGAATAAAGAATGTAGTACTATATGGTAGTATTAGTGCTAATGGGGATGCTGCCAGAAGGTCTGCAGGCTATAAGGCGCGGGTATGGTTTGTGTTTTTCTATAAATGGTTCTATGTGTGTGTTTGCCTGTTGCCATATACAGTACATGTCCCTGGTTTAGGGTCATTGTTGCAGTTGTTTACAGTTTGACACCATGTCATTGCCCCTCTGTTGCTGTATTTTTGTTGTTTGTCTACACACTCTCTTGAGTCCTTATGAATGAACTGTGAACCGTGACTGAGGTGGATTGTGCGTGTTACCGTGGGAACAGCAGATGTGCTTGTTCCGCCCCCAACATGCAGCGACGCACACACACACTCTCACACCTGGCAGTGTGTTCATTAGCCTACATCCCCTCTCTGTCTTCCCCAAGGCCACACACCCCACTTACCCACAATGCACTCCTACCACCCAGACCAGGGTCAATTAGCCATGCCTGATGTCAATAGCAATCTCTCATTCGGTCTTTGTCTTGCTCACTCTCTCTCTCTACTCTACGTTTTCCAGTCAGATCCCCTACTCTTTAATTGATAATGTGCACTGTAAAGAGCTATTTATACATGTTTCCCCCCCCCCACAGTGTGAATTACTACTCATCAATAGTTAAGTTAATAAGCTATGCCAGCACTCTCTATTATTCTCTATTACCTATGTCCTCTCTTTTCTCTTATCACTGTGTTTTTTCACAGCCTTTAGCTCCTCATTTTTGTTTTCCAGCCTTGCTCTCCTTTACCTGAGCATCTTCTTCTGTTCATCTTTTCTGTCCTTCTCTGCACCCTCACTCAGCTGTTTCTCTCCCTCCCTCTCTTCCTCCTTTCCCTCTCTCACCTCCAGTGGGTACAGTAAATCAGCTTGGCTGTTCGTTTGACCTCCAGAGCTGCTGGAGCATGATGCTGATGTGCTGAACCTGCCGCTTTGCCTCTTTGCTGCGACCCTCCTCCTCCTTTGTAGTGTTCCCTCACTCACACTCTCCGCCTCTGTTTCTCTTTCATCCTCCAGTTGTCTGTGTGTGTGTGTGTGTGTTTTTAGTCTGCTTGTTCTGCAGATGTTGTAGCATCAGGGGGAGAGTTTCTTTCTTTCTGTCCTGACTCTGAAGACGTTTAGGCAGTTTGACTTGAAATGAGAGATAAGTGGGTGAATGGGCAGGTCAGTGGCTAACCAAGTGAATTAGTCAGTGTGTGCAGTAGTGAGTTAACCTTTATAAATGAGTTAGTGACTCAATGAGGTAATATGCTTGTGGAAAGGCTGTTGTGATGGGATAGAGTTAACAGTTTTAGAGGGGTTCACACAGCTGTTTAGATCGATTTCAACAACATCCAGCTGAAAAGCAACATTTGTGTACAGTATATCTGTTTATATGTGCGTTTCAGTGTGTTTCAGTTAATCTGGGTCAGCCTCAAATGCCTACCATAAATAAGCTCTGGACACAGACACGTTCATCCAGCGAGTGGTTATCCTGTTACAGTTGATTTATTTCCATCAAATCAAAGGATGTTTTATGATGAGGACAAGCTTTTACTGTTTTCTGACCTTATACATATGCACACACACAAACACATGCATACACAGGCCCACAGATCCTCTTTACATATTTAACATTAAACTAAATCATATTTCTTGTCATATGATGACGGACTTACCCAGCTTTGTGTATGCGCCCTGTCGCCTCGTTTTCAAGCACCATCACACCACCATAGGGAGTGACAGATGTGCTTCCATTGCTTGTGATCAAATTTATGTGTATTTGCCAACTTCTTTTTCTCTTTTTTAAACTGTTTTGTGTGCCAGCATTTTTGATTATTTAGCACACCGCCAAATCCTTTCCCTGACCCCAGATTAGTCTGTTTCTCATAAATTTATCCACTGGCTTGTTAATTAGCTTGTTGTACTGTGAGCGAGCAGGTTAATGAGTGGCTAAATTTCAGACTGCTGATAGATTATTGTTTCAATAGGCTTTAGCCGATAACACCGGTTCATTCAGAGTGGAATCAACACTCGAAGGCTGTCTGTCGCAAAATTCAGCTGCTCCTTCCCGCAAACTCCCCCCTCTCCCATCAATAAAAGCCCTCCAGACTATTCTACAGATCATTGCTCTCATCTTTCTTCCTCTCATCTTTCCTCTTTCTTTCTTTCTTTCCTCACCTCCACCTCTCTTTCTTTACTACCTCCTTCTCCCACAAACTCTCTGCTTGTATATGTTTCCCTAATCTTCACTGGCACTTGTTATATCTTCTCTCCTTTTAAATCTCTTCCTGTCTCAATCTGTCTCTCTCCTCTCTTCCTTTCTCATGTGTGAGTGTGAGAGCAGCCTCGGGGTGCTTCTATATTTCCTGGGCAGTGCAGTAGTAGATTGGAATGGAGGCCTTTGTCACTTTTATTTACTGCCTCACTGATTCCACAACAGCTTGTGCGCGTGCATGTATGTGTGCACTTGTCTGTGTGTGTTGGTGTGTGTGAGCATGTGTGAATGCGGAATGATTGCAGGTGTTTGAACTGCAATGAGGTGTGTCTGGGAGTATTGCCCCCTTATTTCTTTGGGCTCATTTGAGCAGAACTGTATTTGTATCGTTTGTTAGCCGAAAGTAGCTTTAATTCTGCATCGCAGCTCCAGCAACTGCTGAGCACGCTGGGATTGTAAACCTACAAACTAGAACCAGTGGGTGTTGATACGAGGGTACAGACTGAAACACTGGTTGTCTGAAATCCTTCAACCCTAACGCAGCTGAACTACAGTTTGGTGTGTGTGATTGTGTGTGACAGCAGTGGACAATCTCCCTCTAGGACCTGCCTGTCAGAGAGAGACAGAAGAAAAAAAATGTATAGAGTGAAAGCCCAGGGGCACATCCCATAGCCCACTTCTCCCCTATGATACTGTTACCATGCCGACAGGCACTATGCCAGGGGTGCATGTTTAGATGCCATTCAGTCAATTCTTGCCTGATGTCTGTGTATGTGTGTGTGCGTGTGTGGGTGGATTACCATGACGGCACAGATTAGGATTATGGTGTGACCCATTTCCTTTTTACAAAGAGTTGGAAACACAATCTGGCAATCTGTTCCTAGTGAATGTGTATGTGTGCATTCATATGCTTTAACATGTACAGTATCTCTGCTTTTGTTTTCCTCTATCCTTTGCAAACAAGGGACATATGAAGACTGATGCAGGTGGTAGAACAATGGTTGCACAACATTGCAGACTAATTAGATTTTTTTTACTTTTTTAGCGTCGCTATCTGAAATATCAAATGTAAAGTGAAAGGCCCATGCTAATGCTAAATCAAATGATATGCTTTGATATGAGACCAGATATTTTAAGTTGGCTGCTGAAAAGCATTACATTAAGTAAGTCAAAAATAAAACCTTGATGACAAATAATAAGCAAACATTGCGCTGATAATTTGAATTTGGTTGCTGCTTGTATTAAAAGGTTCCTAGTTTGGCAGTCGCCTCTAAAATGTCAGATGTCACAATGTCCTTGAGCACACCAACGGGTAGCAGGGTTTCCACTAGGAAATTGTTTAGCAGAGGTGGTAAACCAGCCAGAGTGACGCATTTCTCATGATCAATTTAGTTAGTAGATGACGCTCAAAGTAATAGCCACCACAGTCATTAGATATATGGCATTTATTGTGTGAGATATATATCATAAAAGTGGTCTTCATTTCAGGTGAAGTGGCCCGCCTCACTGTGGGAAACCCTGTAGTTTTCAAAAATGGTCCTACTTGCAACTGCATCACTATGATGAAAAAAAAACACAAAAAAACCTGAACAAAAAACTTGAACAGTCTACTGTAATGAACGTCTTAAGTAAGTTTCAAGTCTCTGCAAGGTGATTTTTAATCTTAGTGAAATTAATAAAAGCCAATGGCTACCTAGAAAGTCAGCTATCAATCTTAATATGGTAAACTTAGTTTACTTTAGTTAATAGGCTAAAACATGCAGAACCACCGGTGTAGCTGGTTAATGTAAAGGATAGGCTTAAAATCAAATAAGGAAAAAAATCAGAAAACTCATTCGCTCAGTCATTTTAAAGTAAAATTTGGATGGTTTATTCTGACCTTGCAGCTTGGCCACACAGCCAGCACACACTGAGGACAGATGCACTGTGAAATTCAGCTCTCTCACTGAACTAGTCCTCTGCTCATCCCCTCCCTCATTTCTCAATCACTTCTTCCTCCTCTCTCTCCCTCCCTCCTTTCCTCAACCCATCGCTTCTTCTAAATAACAACTCATATCAGGACAATAGTCTCTTATTCCCTGTCTACATCCTCTCTTTGTGTGTGTGTGTGTGTGTGTGTGTGGTTGTGTGTGTGTGCACGTGTACGTTTTGTGTATGTACGTTTAAGTGTCGTGCCCACTGTACTCTGGCTAGCCAAGACTGTTGCTAGGCTACGACAGGAAGTGTCCTGCATAGTAAATGTGTCCGAGGGGGGGTCTGTGTAATTGACTTGGCAAGGGCATGAACGTGCACACAAACAAACAAATTCACACACGCTGTAGAAGCATTTCTTTCTTGTTCACACGCACAGACACACACACACACAGAAGCTTTGGGTATCATGATATCCACCAGCAGGTTGTATTAAGGCAATGGTTGGCAGGTTGGTTTCGCTTAACTGAGGCTGCAAGCTGAGAATGATGAAGAGATGCTTCCCTCTGCAGCCTGTGGTGCTTGTGTGTGTGTGTGTGTGTGTGTGTTTGTTCCCCTCAACATTCAGCTCCATATCGCAGAAGAAAAATCGTAAAACAGAATCATTATACACACACACACACAACCTCCTAAGACACACACTTCCACATTATGCCAAGTACTCTGAATACCAAGTGCTTTACTGGCGTTTTACTTTCACTTGGCAGGTGCAATTAATCATAATTATGTGTTGATGATAATTGTTGGAATAGGTGTACTTTGTGTCAGTCTGGCACCTCCCTCATGGTGAACATGGAAGAGGACAGATGAGATGAGAGATAAGATAGCACCGTAATATTGGACCTAAAATCTGTTTTGCATCTCTACCTTTCATTACAGTACAAGCTTATATAGACAACATGATGAGTGGTTATCTGACTTAGAGCTGGATTACTCCTCAACAGACAGTAGCTCCAAAATGGAGGGATTTTAAAATGCTGATAAAGGGCTTGATTGAACGCGATTAGTGTGTATTTACTTTCGATAGTAGTTTGAGTGCTGTACAATAGAGAAGTTAAGATACATAAGAATGATAATTTTTTGTACAAAGAACACATGAGTATTTCTACTAGTACTAGGCACCGTAAGTCTGTTGACAGAAAAATAATCCCCAGCAATTTTGATAAGTGATTAATCGATTAGTTGAATACCTTTGGGTTTTGGAAGGCAGTTGGACAAAACAAGCTACTTTAATAGGTCACCTTTGGCTCTGGGAACATGTGAGGAGCATTTTACAGTATCTTTTATAAAAAAGTAAATGATTAATGAATTTATAGAAAAGTAATCGTCAGATTAAGACATCTATTGACAGAAAAATATTCACCAACTGTTTTGATAATGAATTAAACATTTAAGTAATTTTTCAATCAAAATGCCCAATATTCCCAAATTCCAGCCTCTCAATTGAGGGGATTTGCTGCTTTTCTTTGTCTTATGCGATAATACATTTAATACATTTGGGTTTCGGAGTGTTAGTCTGACAAAACAAGCAATTTGATGACATCACCTTGGGCTTTAGGAAATTGTGATGATTTGGCAGTATTTTCTGATATTTTATTGACCAAATAATCACTTGATTAATTCAAAAAATTATCAACAGATCAATCTATAATGATAATAACCATTATTTTCAGTCAGATGAATAAAAATCAATAGTTACCCTAACTTGCACTTAAGAAATTAATGAATACTTGTATGACGCAGTCTTAGAAAATTTAACATTTTAGGCCTTACAGAAATAGTATTTATTGCAAGGCTGTTTTGTTTAATTGCAATTAAATTGCAAGTGTTTGAGATATTATGTGCACCTTCTGTGTGTTGGCCTGTAATCATCACGTCTCCTTTGGACCAATCATCACAAAATGCTGGGACTGAGTAAACAGAAGCATTATTGCCTCTGATTAATTTAAATCTAAACAGTGGTCTTTGAAACATCAAAGACAATAAATGGTCAAATGAACAGCTAAACAAATGGAGGGAAAGGAGTCTGTAGTCTTTGCCTTTAGTTTATTGTGTAAGAGAATGAAACAATAACCATTACACATGCCATTGTCCTTTTAAAATGACAAATAGGTATGATAAATAGCAGATATTCTTAAACCAAATGAGTGTAAAAGATCCTGGTTTATGAAAGCATATTCCTATTTTGTTGGGTGGAACCATCAGAAAAAGACCTACACTCCATTTTGAATCCCTAACCCATACAGTAGTTTAAGAAACACTGACCTGCAGAGATGACGCCAAGTAATGACTCCACCATGATGCGGCCGCCTGAAGGCTGATTAGAGATCAGTTCGGTATCAGTTTGCTGTCTCCAACACAGCATGGCCATCCAAGCGGAACAAACATAGTCAATTTGGTCTGTTATCGCTCAAACACACCTGGCCTGGCAGCATCACAGCTCCTTGTAGGTGTATGTGGAGGTGTGTGTGAGTGACAGATGTTTTGCTATCATATTTGGTCAAAATATCTCTACAGGATTAAAGAGGGGAAAAATGTTGGATTGGACACGTGAAGATAATTTCCTGGACCTCATTTGAAATGTCACTGTGATGATTGAAGTTGATGCACAGCACGCTCACTATAATGACAGTTAGGAAGTATTAGATGAAAGCATTAGTGTGTGCACGTATTCAGTTTGTGTGTTTGTTTTGCTTTACGGAGACACTCAGGCCCATGTCAGGGAATTGTGGTTTTCAGAAGGTGCTAGATGCATTAGCAGAGGCAAAGTGAAAGGGTTGCAGGGAGTCCTTGGTTTCTGTCATATGTGCTTGTCGAGCTCAAAGCTGAATGCTGTTTTGTTGGCATTAGCGTTCAGCTTTGTCATGTTCATGCAGGACCCGCTTTTCACAGGCTGCTGGTCTGAGCTGTGACACATGAGAGACAGAAAATACAAGGCACAGGGAAAAGTAAGCGAGACATCTAGAGGGAGGAAGGGAAAAATAATGAGAGGCATATAAAGAAGAGATTGTGAGAAGTTAAGAGGGTTAGATAATGAGAGAGAGAATCAGAGGGATGAGAGAGAGAGAGGAAGAGTGAGAGAGAGAGGGAGAAAATGCAGATCTAGGTCAGAGAGGCAAAGCAGTCAACAAACAAGTGGAGGAAGGGATGAACAGGCCTGTGAGGCTCAAAGCTTCTCGTTCTGAATGGGACAGATCAGGGAGACAGTGGGCCATCCTTACGAGAAAGACAGAGAGAAGAAAGATGACAAAATAATTTTAATGTTGTGTCAAATCTTTTTTTACATTATTTGTCATTCACTGCACTGCAGCAAACATTTATTTTCATTTTTGATTGCAGGAAAAGTTCAGCATTTCAGGAAATACGCTTATTTGCTTTCTTGCCAAGAGTTTGATGAAAAGATCAATACTACTCCAATGTCAGTGCATTCAGGGGGCGATAAGCTTATCTTAGCATAGCATAAAAACTAGAAGCAGGGCGAAACAGCTAGCTAGCTAGTTAAGCTGAGTCTGTCTAAAGTAAAATATATATATATATATATAAATATATATAACAAAACCTCTGAAAGCTCACAAATTAAGATGTTGCATCTTCTTTTTTAATATGTACACAAACATAAATGTGAAAACAAAATAAATGGATTTACCTGGAAAATGTGAAAAAAAATATGAAACAGAGAAAAAGCTAATCCTCACAATTAAGAGATCAGCAAATATTTGGGATTTTAGCTTGATAAATGACTGTTGATGAGACGATTAACTGACTGATGGTTTCAGCACTAATCAATTTAGCATTTGTCATCCCGAATTGTTTTGATAGCATTGTTACACACATTATCCCGTGGAATGCTTTGGAAATACAGTTTTAGTTGACATTCATATATTAAGACCCACCCTCATCCCATCTTTGAATTTGCAAATAAATGAAATGGGGAGAGGACAAAGAAAGAGCGAGAGATGAACAGACAGTGCTGATTTCTTTCTGTTGCTCCTTTCACACTTGGTCATTTAATAAGGCTGGATGACATTACTGCTCTAGGAGAGAGGGAGCGATGGAGGGAGGGAGGTCGTCAGGTGGCTCAGAGTAATGAATCGTTATCCAGCTCTGATGATGTCCATGTCCAATATCTATTTGACACATTCTCTCTCTCAGTCACTCTCTCTCCCTCCCTCTTCATATCTCTGTGTGCACATGTGTGGGTGTTTGCAAGAGTTCCTCTGTCTGAGTAGTGGCTTTTGTATTTTATGTGTGTGTGTGTGTGTGTGTCTGTAAGTATGTGTGTGAGTTTCTGGTTGTAAGTGGCTGTAATTCCTTTGTTGGTCTTCAACAAAGCCAGTCCTTGTGCTTGTGGAATTGGGGCAGTCTGATCCTAATGAGAAATCCCTGTTCAATCTTTCCAGCTCTTTTACTCTCACAGAATCTGGACTGTGTGTGTATGTGTGTGAGTGTGTGGGTGAGAAAAAGAGAGACTGATCACAGTGTTCAACCATCCAGTGGTGCTTAGTAGCATTGTGCTGTGCAGGATTGTGACACAATGAATTATCATATTAAAACCATAACTTTCTTTTAGCAATAAATCAGCGAGTTTAAAAGTTTTTTTTTTAATTCAAGAGGAGCTGTTTAATGAGAAATTTAACTCATGACTTTAAATCCTTTTCATTCAGGGATCTCAGCTGATGTTAACATATTGCCAGTCATCTTGTGGGAACCCAAAAATGCACACATGTAGAGTTTTGTGCCTACTTACAGCTCTGAGAACATGATTGCCTCCTCAAATTAAACAAATTGTGGTGGCTTTTAAGCAGAGTATGCAAGTGAAGCAGTTTGTTCACAAAATGATAAATTAATGTACCTATAATATATTTTTTCCCCCTTAAATTCATTAAATCTGTCTTTGATTTGGAATTTGACCTCCAGTCTAAACACCAGGGGACCTAAAAAGTAAAAGTGTCACTTTTTGGCCCTAATAAAGAATAAATCATATTATTATGCTGACCACTCACCAGTTTTGCTATTTTGTAAAACGTGGGTGTAAAGGAACAAGTAAGCTATTGATCTGCCTATATTATTTTGCAGTTAATAACTTCAGTATATATATTGAATAATCTCCAACTCACAAGCTATTCATCAAATAAAGTGAGTTTTGGTGAGTCTGAGTTCAACTGATCTGTTAAAACAACATGCACACAACACGACCACAGGCAGGGTGCATTGCAAAGCAATGAAACCACCAACTTTTAGCCATAATATGCTTCTGTTTTTATTGTAGCATTCCTGGCCTCTGTTTTGGCTGTAGCGCTCATTATCAGAACGGTCCTTCGATTAAAGCCCTCAGGAGGCGCTTTAGAGCCAGACCATTAATGCCATCTGGTTTATAACAATTCCACCAGGAAAACAGTTCTGCCCTTGTTTTGAGTGTTTGTGTGTGTGTATGTGTGTGTGTGTGTCCTTGATTATGTGTGTATGTATTTGTTTGTTTGTGCCACTGCTGCTAAGCTGTTCTGCTCAGACTGTAACATGCTGATCAGTTGAGTCCAGACAGGTGGAAGTAATAGCCGTCAGTGGTTTTAGCATCTCTAGCCCTGTTAGCTTCATTAGCTAATCACAGCCACAGATGCTCTGTTGCAAATGAACCACTTGGGCCTTCCATTTGCCCCTCAGCTTCCAATCTCCCAGTTCCTTGCCTCCTGGCTCCCCCAGGCATCTGCCTAGCCTTGATATTACACAACACAGTCAAGTCTGTGGATCGGTATCTGTCTTCGTTTCTTCTTCTTGTAAACTGTCGACTGTGTTTTTATACAATTTGCCATTTTCAGTGTATGTCCTTCATTTATAATCTGGTGAGGGACACAGTATTTTCTGTTGCTCTCTGCTGTCAACTACTAAAAGCCTCAAAACTTTTGAACACATAAAATTGATTCAGATAACTGAAAAGTTTGAATTAAGAATAAAAAAAAAATACTCATATAAAGTTGGAAAAAGGTGATGTCACAAACTTTCATTCACCAATCAGGATTTAACAATATGTGAATCAAAATCTGATTTGATCTGAGTTGTGGAGTTTTTTGCTTATGTTGCCAGGTCACCTTCAGTCAAATGTGATCAAACCACAAACACACAGTCCTAAAGAAGCCGATTACTTGAGTTTTTGACTTTAATTTTCTTACTTTCAATACACAATCATGAATACTGAATGTTTTAGAGAAATGCTTGATTTGAAGTCAAGGGGATTTAGCAGCATCAGAAAACATTTAATGTACTCAGTTCTTGTATTTAAAGACCTGTCAATCAGTTTGGAAATCATAGCAACTTTCCATCCAGTATTTTGGTGGTCGGTTGACACTTTTGTTCACATTTTGGATTGTGTCTTTAAAAAGGCAAAAATTATGTCATCTTAAAAAAGTCAAGGTTACATATTGTATTTATTGCTTATTGGACTGGATCACCTTTGGGAAGTCATGTTTGCTACAGGTTTTTTTTAATGCGGTGTTTGACTGATAGGGAACGACGTATAACTGTGCATGTACTGTATTTTCTTGAGAAAACTGTAAACTATTAAATCCCATTGACATTTTTCCTCTCTTCTGTCTTCTTCCTTGCTTTCCTCTTTGCTCTGTCTTTTTTTGTCTCCCCGTGTCTGTCCCTCTCCTTTCCTCCTTTCACCAGGGTCGCCATGTTAAGACAGGGCAGCTGGCAGCCATCAAGGTCATGGATGTCACCGGGGTAAGACACACATACACGCAGGCACTCTCGCACTCACTCACTCACACACACACACACACACACACGCACGTACCCACGCACAGCAAAGCATCTCAAGTGATTATACCACCGTCGACCATGTCATCTAATTATGAGTGATGAGTCAGTGTTGGCGTGTGTGTGTGTGTGTGTATGTGTATGTGTGCACGTGCACATACTTGTGCATGTGATGTGGCAGAGAAGAAATGAGGACAGGCCTATTGCCATGGTAATATTAGCTGGAGGTATTAGGACAGCAGTGTGGTCTCAGGCGTGTCTGTAAAGCAGGAGGGAATCTCAGCTATATTTAGACATCCTCTCACCCTACGCCTCCTTGTCAGCACTCAGCTGCCAGTAAAACAATGAAGGACTGCAGGAATGAAGCAACAGAGGAACTGATGAATGAACAGAAGCATGAATGAATGAATTAGGAAATGAACACATGCAGGTGTATGTGGATGAATGAATGAGCAAATTACCAACAGAACAGAAGTATGAACAATGAATAAACAAATAAATGAAACTGTGTATGAATGACTGTGTGTGAATAAATCTGCTTAAATACAATAAAATAAATGACTATATTAATTAATGATTGAAAATTAAAAGGACAAACACAAAATTGCTAATTAAATGAGCCAATACTGTGCAAAATCAGCTTACTAAAACAAGTGTTTTTGTTTTGATGGCTGATGAACACTAAATTGAAGTAATCAGTGCATAAATTTCTGACATTATGCATAATGAAATAGAAATTACATTTTTAAGTAGCAAACTGCCACCCTAACGACTTGTTTCAAACAACTGCTTTGGGCTTTATGGCAGTAACCCCCTAAAACGCAAGTAATTAAAAAGTAATGCTGTTATTGTGGAATATTTAAGAGCCCAGCTGTGTGCTTTGCAACAAGCGTTTTAAGAATTTAAATGGATTCAGAATGCAAATCCATCAACAACTTTATTCCTATTGCTCTATCGCCATCCTATTAAGATGTTTAAGGGGTCACAAATAGAGGTTGTGGTTTAACACCTGTTGATTTTTCTCTTCTCGTGTGTATCAGGATGAGGAAGAGGAGATTAAAGCCGAAATTAACATGCTGAAGAAGTACAGTCACCACCGGAACATCGCCACCTACTATGGAGCTTTCATCAAGAAAAACCCTCCTGGCAACGATGACCAGCTATGGGTACGGCACTATTTGTGTGTGTATGAAATGGAGTGTAAGAGAAGATGGCTGTAGTCTTTTAGAGAAACAGAGCAGAACAGACAGAAGTGACTTTCCATTTTTCACTGTTACATTTATGTGAAAGAAGTGAGTGTGTAGTTTGTTCATGCATGCGGTGACTGCAGCTTTGTGTGCATTGGAATATGTATATATACTTAACGTGTGTGTGTGTGTGTGTGTGTGTGTGTGTGTGTGTGAAAGATATAAAGTATATGAATGAGTGTGTGGCCGACTGGCTGCTGTAATAAATCATGTGTTAACGCGATCTAAGGAAGCGCTCTCTTCTCTGATCCTGTAGCATTCATCACACAACAATGGGAAGACACACACACACACACACACACACAAACCTATGCATATACACACAGCTACCAGATCTACTGCCTGCATAATTCCCCCTGACTCAACAGCTGCCTGTTTTCCCTGTGTGCATGTGTGTGTGTGTGTGTGTGTGTTAGTGAGTGTGCAACATGAGCAGTAGCTGTATGTTTGCATGCTTTGACATGTGTCCCCTTATCTTTATGCATAAATAAGTGTGTGTTTTTTGTCTTTGCGTGTCTGAGTGCACATGCGCAGCCTGGATGAGAGGGGTCGGCTATTACTCGCCAACTTCCTCTCTCCCTGTAATCCAGAGTGATGATGAGGGGAGCTTGAAGCAGAGCCAAAACTGACCAGCTGAACTTTTGCCCGCAAATCTCCGAAAATGTAATGCTAGGAGAGGAGAGGAGAGGAGAGGAGAGGAGAGGAGAGGAGAGGAGAGGAGAGGAGAGGAGAGGAGAGGAGAGAAGAGGAGAGGAGAGAGGAGAGGAGAGGGATGGAGAGAGGAGAGGAATGGACAGAATGGACACATTGTGTTTAGGTCAAGAGATGGACTTGATTCATCCATGCGATCTCGTGACCCCGTTGAGTCAGTTTATGTTCGTGTGTTTGTAAAGAGTGACTGTAACATGGCTGTCTGTTCATGTGTGTTGTTAATGTGTATTGCTCTCTATATTACTAATGCTATTACGGTAATGTGATTATGGTTACTGTGTATTTTCTTTATAATGTGGAAGAAAGCACTTTTTATTCTGTGCATGTGATACTGGAATTTTAAAGCAGAAAACAATATCAGTACTTCAGAATAATATAAATCCCGTAACAATATATTAGACAATATTTTTTGTGATAAAGTTATTTTACAGTTTTTTTCCAATAGAGCTGCAATGATTTGTCAATAAATCGATTACTGGATCGACAGAAAATTAATCGACAACTAATCTGATAATCGCTTAATTGTGTAAGTCATTTTTCAAGCAAAAAGATCAAACAAACAAAGTCGCTGCTTTTCTTGTCTTACATTACTGTAAAATTAATATTTTTGGGTTTTGGGCTGCTCAGATAAAACTAGACGTTTGATGATGTTACCTTGACCTCTTAAAAATGCTTCACTCGTATTCACAGGCATTTTTCACAATTTTCTGATGTTTTATGGACCAAAAGTAATATATCAATTACTTGAGAAAATAATTGGCAGATTAATCGATCATGACAATAATCATTAGTTGCAGCCCTGCTTTCAAAGATGACAGTAATGGTAGAGTTGATGTAAGAAACAGTACATTTTAAACAGTAACATTTATTGAAATCTAAACAATAAAACTATAAATAAAAACAGACAAGAAAAATTAAAGCCAAATATACATAAAATAGTGCAAAAACTTTTTTTCTATTTGCCAACATTCTCTCGATGTATCGCTCGGGCTCCAGTGCTTAGATAATGTGACTAGGTGCAGTAATATTGTTTACTTTACTGGCTTGTTTGCCAGATCCTAGACTAGATTGCTACCTTCAGTCAATAATCAACCTTGTATGTGTGTAGCTGGTCATGGAGTTCTGTGGAGCTGGCTCAGTGACAGACCTGATCAAGAACACCAAGGGCAACTCTCTGAAAGAGGAGTGGACTGCTTACATCTGCCGAGAGATTCTCAGGGTAAGTGGCCATGTTGCCAAGTCAGATCTTGAACTTCTGTAAAAATCACTGTCAAGTCATTGTCTAAATCCTTCACGTGTCCTTCATGGGTGAGAAATTATTGTATGTGAATGTTGAAGTAACAGAGAGAGATCTTTGATGACGTTTTCCTTCTGAATGCATAAATAAGACTGTGGGAGCTGTGTGAAGAAAAACAGCTGTGTGATGATTTATAATTGCTGTTCACAAGAAAGCGTTTACTTAATTGTTAAAGTAGATGCTCTTCAAGAATGATCAGACATGATTTATGGAAAATAACATTCTCAAATGCTGGACATTATGGCAAAATGTAGCAGTGCAGGTCAGGAAAAACAGACAGAATCATCTGAATCAAATCAGAATTACTTCTAATGGATTATTCCCAATGTAACTGTACATTTTATTTATTTATTTTAATTTCAGTTAAAGTGATAGTTCTTAAAGTTTTCTGAAAGAATTCAACCAAGAACTGGTTAATGTTTTAATGTTCATGCCCTTCCAAACCAAGGGAACAAGACATTACACGTCTGAATCAGAGAATCTCCAATGGAAAAGCTCAGATAATCAAGACTTATAAACACAGCCATATTACATGAAAAGATAAATTTGTACACATGTTTTTGTTCTCCAATAACCGTCATTCATCATTCATCGTTTTGTGCTTTGGTTCCATAAAATACTTCCTTGTCCTTTATTTCCAAACTACTTCCTTGTCCTAGCACAGATACATGACTCTTCAAAATCCCTAATTGCATAAGATTATAGCTTATTGCATAAAATACATATAATTTAAAGCATTTTATCATAACTAACATAAGAAAAATTTTATTCCATAAAAATAAGCTTCTAAATTCAAAATCTGACACTTATTTTTAATAGATCGCCTATATTATTTTTCAAATATTGATTGAAGAACATAATGTAATAATTTTATAGCTTCTCAGTATTCTCAGACACAGACCAGTTTTTTAATAGTAATCACCAGTTGTTTGTGTTCAATGATGTCTTTGTTGATGTGAAGCAATGAATTGAATCTTTTAAATCTCACTCATTCTCCCTAATCTTATCTCTACTATCTGTTATTGAGCGTTATTGTGCTGAGGGCTATAGCGTCAAATAGAGATCAGCAATATCACTACATCTTGTCAGTTATACGCAGTGCTGCTCTGAACTGAGGCAACAATGACTTCCTTTCGTCCACTTTTATTTTCTTTTTTCACCCCTCATCTCGTATCTTTTTTCGTGGTCTCTGCTTTCTCTGATTAGTCATCTCTTGTGTCTTTCAGTGTGCCTCTGTCCCTTTACATTTTGTCTCTCTTCTTCCCCTTTGTCTTTCTTTTACTCTGGTTTTTATCTTGCTGTTTTTTCTATTTCTGTGTCCCTTTCTATTCTTTTCCTGTCTTCCTTCTCTCTCTTTTAATGTTTTTACTCTCTCTTTCTCCCTGTCTCACATTTCTCTGGGTTTTACATGTTATTTCAGTCGCTATACAGTCAGTACAAGAGGATTCACTAAAATAAGAAATATTAAACTTTCAAAGCATAAATACGTGACACATTACTGTATTTTGCTAGGATTTAATACACCAAAAATCCTATATATGTGTAAATGTTCTTGTGCTAGCAAGACGGACCATCTCATACATTTCATTTCCAAATTCTATTTGATCGATTAGAGACATCATGCCTAATGTCACAATTTTTTAAGTTTCTTAATTAAAAAAACATATTGGTGAAATAGAGCGTGACAAAAAAAGAGAAGAACATAGAAGATAAATAATATAGACATAATGGACAGACACAGACAATAACGTAAAGCAGTTATAATGATGTGTGTGATGTTTGGGAGTAGAGATTAGATCAGATTAAGTTGGTATGTGTTGGTAATGGGTGTTTGTGCATGTTTGGATGTTTGTATGAGAGACAGTGATATGTATCTGTGTTTAGTGATCCTGGTTGGTGTGTGGGGTAAGGAGTATGGCATGTGTGATGGAGAAAAAGATATAGTGTTAATGTTATAGTGCTAATAAATATATAATGTTCCAACAATGTCATTATAATAATAATATAATAATAATATAATAATAATTAAATAATATATATAATATAATATAATTTTAAACGTTTATTATATATTATTATATAGATTTCTGTATATATTTCAAAATTTTAACACACAAAACGATAACACATTTACAGATAGGCTATGCTAGAAGTAATGAATAATGAACTTCAGGTGGTGCATTTTGCTCCAAGATGGATGTACAAACACTACTGCTATTACATTTACTTCTATGACAACAAAAACTAATAATAAGACTGACGATAGCACTTCTAGTGCTGTTGCTCTTGCAAAAAGTATTTTTCTTTGTAAGGAAAAGGGGTTTTTTTGTTCACCACTCCTGCACAGGAAGGTGAGAGGTCAAGGTCAGCTACACAGTAGCAACCCCTGGAGCTGCTAGTCCTACTCAAGGACACTTCCTTTTGGAAATGAGCTCTTTATATAATAAAAGTAATCATGACTTGGCTCATTGCTGCAGTGGCGTTCTTTCACTGTGTGTCTCTGTCGCTGTCTGCAGGGTCTGACTCATCTCCATCAGCACAAGGTCATCCACAGGGACATCAAGGGACAGAATGTCCTGCTGACTGAGAACGCAGAGGTCAAACTAGGTCAGTCTGTCATCTAACCCCACTTGACAAAACAGCTTTAGGATTGGGAGGGCAGAAGGAGGTATAAAGTTTCAGATGGCTCAGAGGTGTGTGTTTGTGTGTGTGAGGCTTTTCTTTCTTCTTTTATGCTGAATACCAGCCTACTCATCTCTCTGTAGCTCTGCCACTGTTCATGGTGCAGATTGCTGAAGAAGGAACTCTCTCTGTCTCGCTCTCCCCCTAAAGCCCAGTGGGGAGGGGATTATAAAGTGTGTACGTGTGTGTTTGTAAATCGGGAAGCTATTGTAGGTTGGGTAATTCATTCCTGTTTAGAGCCCATTATGGAATTCAGTGAAGCCCACTGGTATGCTTGTGTATCAGCACACACACACCCAAACAAGCACACAGTGAAAAACAAATGTTTAAGTAAACTGCAGACTATATCTTGAAGTATTTTGTTTGTGTGTGTTTGTGTATTTGCCCTGTAGTGGACTTTGGTGTTTCAGCCCAGTTGGACAGAACAGTAGGAAGGAGGAACACGTTTATCGGGACGCCATATTGGATGGCACCAGAGGTTATCGCTTGTGACGAGAACCCTGACGCCACGTACGACTTCAAGGTGCTTCAACAACCTCCTGTCCGCTGAAGATGTCTCTCTGTTGTGACTTATTTGATCACCCTGATTTATGCACTGTGTCTCTGTCATTACAGAGTGATTTATGGTCACTAGGAATCACAGCAATAGAGATGGCTGAAGGAGCACCACGTACGTAGCCAATTTCCCACACCTCTGCTACACATAATTTCTTAGTGCTACTACAGTAGATCACTATAATCAGGAGTCGGATCATTTTTCAGTCCAAGCCAATTCAACTCATCTGTAGCTATACTTTTAATGAAGGCCAAGGAGCAGATATCTCCATAAAGGGCTGTCACATTGCCACACACATGTTTGTACCACACAACACATTACCAACGGAAATCAAATTAATTCCAGATATCAAATATTTTACAACAAAGGTTAAGTGCTGGCTAAAAGCAAACCAGAGCTGTACCCATTTTTTAGCTAATTATACTCTAAATTACCAAGGTGTATTGAGGTGTGGTGTATGTGTGTGAATTGTGGTTTTAGGATACTGAAAGCTGTAGGCTATATTTCATTTACACTGTACATGTAAAAGACCTAAGTGTGTGTGTGTGTGTGTGTGTGTGTGTGTGTGTGTGAAACAAATAGATTGTTATCAGTATTGACAGCATATATTGATCAGGTGAGGGCTAACTCCAGCTGGCTTTGACTATATGCCATGTTTAGCACAATTCAAGAAACATTCACCCTAATTCACCCATTTTTGGTACCTAATTTCTGACTCTTTTTAGCGCTGTGTGACATGCACCCAATGAGAGCCCTCTTCCTCATCCCACGCAACCCCGCCCCCAGACTCAAGTCAAAGAAGTGGTGAGTGTGTATCTTGATAATTGTGTTAGCCATTCATATTTGCAAATAATTCAGATCAGGACAATCAGTTGAGGCATACACTGTATTACAGCAGGTTTTTTCATCTGCTTTTTCTGTGTATGCGTGTGTGATTTCAGGTCAAAGAAGTTCCAGTCGTTCATAGAGAGCTGTCTGGTAAAGAGCCACGGCCAGAGACCCAGCACAGAGCAGCTCCTCAAACACCCGTTCATCAGAGACCTGCCCAATGAGAGGCAGATCCGCATCCAGCTGAAGGACCACATCGACCGCACCAAGAAGAAGAGAGGAGAGAGGGGTGAGAAAAAAAATGTGCTGTAGTTGTATGACGTATGGATTTAAATGCAGATGTACATGTAGATTTACACAAACAAAAAAATGCTGAAAATGACTTTTTTTTTTACGCATTTTTGATGAACAATCGCTGTCAGTGCTAACCTATATGACAAATACATTGTGTCTGTTTCACAATAAAAGCCACCCCGTGTTTCGCCATTTGAAAACTTTTAATGTGAAGCAGCAACAGTAGGAAGTGCTTGGTATGCATTACATACTTTCATCATTTCCTGTGATGAAGGCAATTTGAGTCCCGCGTGGGAATGGCGGACTCCGCCTCTAACAATGAAAAAGAATATATTGACAGGTAATTACAGAATCTCAATACATTGAATAGCCGTTGCTGAAAAACTGCCATTGATTTCATGAAAATCTTAAGGATTATAACTTCAAAGTGCAACAGGTCCACTCATTACAGTACATTCAGTGTGCGGCTGCAGTGCTCTCACACGCACACACAGATACACACATAAACACACACATTGCACAAAAAGAAAATATGGTCGCAAGGGTGAGATGTAATACACTTTCAGATGTGCACACAGATGCAAATTATCACACACATGTTCCGTCACAGTCATGGTTCTCAGCAAGGCAGGAAATAAAAGTGACAGACTTCCATTCTACCCCACCATGACACAAAACACACACTCAAGTCAGAGTGATAGACTGACACTCGTACATAAAACTGCGCCAGTAAGAACCACATTAACCGCTTCAAGAAACAACATACTGCAGGGCGGACGTCATGATGATGTATAGAAATGTCTTGTCATTGTAGAGACTGTGGCTTTCTCCAGCTGTCACTTTGTCACATTCGGAGGACAGGTTCGCGTGGATGAGTCTCAGGAAAAGCCGGGCCACTACTACAACCGTTATGCTTTAAGCCCTGTTTGACTGAAAGAGCTCCGAGCTAATGTTCTCCACCTCGCTACACACAGTAAAATTACAATTTATACTCTTATTCAAAGCGGCTAAAAGAAAGTGCCTTAAAGGAGTGAGGATCTGGGAATGCCAAAATCGTGAGCAGTTTAGTAATGAACAAAGGTAGTTCAAGTGAAAAATGGAAAACGGGAAGTGGAATAGTTTTGCTCTTTGCTGGTTATTACCTTACTCCCTTGCGTTTTATTCTTTCAAATGTTTTCTTTCTCTCTCCATAAGATGAGACAGAGTATGAGTACAGTGGTAGTGAAGAGGAGGATGAAGAAAGAGACATGGGCGAACCAAGGTTGGTGTCATCATAAATGTACAAATATAAACACAAACATACACTGTACAACTTTTTCCCAAAACACATCTGACATCTCGTCGCTAACTCAAAATCATCCTGCCTTGTCACTGGTGCATTCCCAGCTCCATCATCAACATCCCTGGAGAGTCGACCCTGAGGCGGGACTTCCTGCGCCTCCAGGTGGCCAATAAGGAGCGTTCGGATGCGCAGCGGCGGCAGCAGCTGGAGCAACAGCAGAATGAGGAGCACAAGCGCTTATTGTTGGCTGAGAGACAGAAACGTATCGAGGAGCAGAAGGAGCAGAGGAGGCGGCTGGAGGAGGTAAGCACCAGAAGGTTGAAGAGGAGGCATTAAACATGACCTTTTATTTTCCAGACCTTTTATTATACATTTATCTACAGCAGCTTGTACATTTTTAACATGCATAGCCCAAATTTACTTCTGGAGATTATACTGGATAGGATCATTCAGATTTTAAAAAAACTCTAACCTAATCTAATTCAACTGCTCTCAACACATTCACACAACAAACGCCAGTGGAAGCCCTCTGTTTGGCTCTCCATGCTCTCTTCTTTTAAACTTAATTTGTCCCATTCTGGCAGATCAAACTTACTAAATCTTTCATTCACCATTTGGTAGAGGCTGTAGGAGAGAGGGAGAGCGGTACGGAGACAGACAAACACACACACACACACACACACACATACACACACACACAGAGCCTTTCCCCAGTGTCCCTCTCTTAGTTCCAGAGAGCAGGCTTACAGAAGAAAATCCTTAGCCCATAATCTGTGCGCTCTCTCTGGGTTCCCACCAGGGTTTGCCTCCCAATGCACGGCTAAGCACCATGACTCGACTCAACTAACATGACCCCTCCACTCAGGGCCAAGTGTGTGTCTGTGACTCTGTGTGTGAGCAAATGCACCTGTGTTTGTTCAAGTGTGAATGCTTATGTTTGTATATTTGTATCCTGTGTGAATGAGCTACAATTCCTTCCATTATTAATAGAAGAATCTAAGACCCATTGTGGAAGGTATGAAATTTTGTTTAAAAAAATGTAAAAAAAAATCATACAAAAAGAAAGATGATCAAATGAGTTCACATAACAAAGTCTCAGCATTTGCATGACAATCTCTGCTGAGACATGATTTCTTAATTTGTGTGAAAGCAGACAGCTCATTGTGCAGTGATCCTGAATCTTTTTGTGCTTCTGTTCTCCTGACAGCAGCAGCAGCGAGAGCGTGAGCTGAGGAAACAGCATGAGAGGGAACAGAGGAGGCGCTACGAGGAAATGGAGCAGCTCCGTAGAGAAGAGGAGAGGAGGCATGCAGAGAGAGAACAGGTTCATATACATACTGTAATATTATATTAAAACACACATACTGTAAGCAGACAGACAGTATGGTGCCACAGAAATTTGTAATGTGATGACAACTCAAGTCCAAAATCCCTAATTTGCCCTTAAACTTTCTGTGGTTTTCTGTTTCTTTTTATGGCAACATCTTCCTCCGTCTTCCTGAGCCATTCTGATTTTACTTGTCTCCTTAAATTATCTCAGAGGTGTATTGTCATAATGTTTTTTTAGGATTTCCGTTTCAGACATACAGCACTTGGACATTTTTAATCTGGTGATACATTGTTTTCTGTGCTTGTAGTCCCATCCCCATTTGTTGTTAGGTCACTTTCTTCTTCTCAGCTCCTACCTCCTAAACACTACTGCCAGCTTTCTCTCTGATTATGTAAATGTTTTTGTTAGCCATATTCCAACTGTTTTAACTGGTCTAACTGCTCCAACTGCTGCTAACTGCTAACTCTGTCAACATTTTATTGTGACATCTTAAATGTTGCAAAAAATCAAACAGAAAGATTTTTCTCCATCAGTTGGCTTAAAGCAAATAAACAGTCACCATTAATTTCAAAAAACAGATCTGTATAGCAAGAGATTATTACTATTGGAAAAGTTTTTATTGTTCTTGAATGTCAGCAGATCCCTGAGGACGAAAATCAAGACATGCCCTAGCAGTATTACCTGGCAATATTATAAGGCACCAAGTAAGGCTGGTCTGCCACAATATAGGAGCTCTAACGGGTATGCCACTGCTGATAGGTCCAGTGGACAGATATTTTATGGTCTTTCAGAATATCCAAAGACACTGTTGAGTTGCTGAGTTATTGTGCAATAAAATTAAAATAATTTTCTTAATTATTTAATCAACAAACGCCTTCCCAGGTGTATTTGTCCCTCTACATCTTTCCTGCTTTCTTTTAACAATTCTTTCCCCTGTCCTCTCATTGAACTTACCGCTGTTCTGGTGTCTGTTTTTTTGTCTGTCCTGGTCCCTCTTTATCGCTCTGTTGCTCTTCTCCCACGCTTTTCAAGTGTTTTGGAAAGATATATTCAGACCTCTTTTTTTCTCTGTCTGTCATTTTTCCTTTGTATTCCATTACAATTGTTCGAGAACACCGTCTTCTTAGCTTCATCTGGCTTCTGACTCTCATCTTCTCTCCTCATTCACAGCCACCTCAGGAGATTATCTTCTGTATTTCTCTTTCTATCTCTGTCTTTTTCTCTCTGTCTGTGTTTGGATGTTCCGATTTCCTGATTTTTCTCTCGGTCTATTTCTATCTCCTTGTGCCGACACACTGCTCAGGAGTATATCCGTAGACAGCTGGAAGAGGAACAGAGGCAGTTAGAGATTCTCCAGCAGCAGCTACTACAGGAACAGGCATTACTGCTGGTAACCAGAGCCCTCCCACGTGTTACCACTGCTCCCCATCTGTGCTGTGTGGCCCCCTATCCCCATTGCATGCACCCGAGTGGCAGTTGTACAGAGGAACTGACTGTGAGGGAATCCACACTCTGAGTCACTCAACCCTTTAGCCACAGATTTGAGGAAAAACATAAAGCTGAAACAATGAATTTCATATCTCCAATGCTTGTGTTGAATTTATTCAGACCACTGATTGCATGTACAGTACCATAAAGTTGGCTGGATCTCAAAGGATTCCCCAGAGGGTGCAGAAAAACTGTTTTGTCAGTCCCAATCATGCTGGCCCACACAAGGTGAGAACATCCAAGAGAAAACAGGACATTGTTATTTTCCACAGAGGGTTTCTCTCAGTGCCCCAGTCTTGTCTAGGGCAACAGTTTTGTTTTATTAGTGCGAGGAATCCACAGTATTTGTCTACTGCTCCTCGCATCCTATTTGATAAGAAATTAGTTAAAGGAAGTATAGAGAGAGCCTGCAAGGAAACTTTTTGAGATCCAACTGGCCACAGCAATGACTTCACGCACCAAAACCCAAGAATGTGTTGTGGCCCGAAAAATGGTGTATACTACTGCCATCCTTCCTGCCTCCATCCCTCCTTCCCTCTCAGTACCTACCTTCCTCTCCCTTGCCTCATAAGATTTGGCAAAGCCTTATGTCTTGTAATTTCCTAATCTTCTTTATCCATCATCAGCCTTATAAATGTGAAAAGTGTGTGTTCATGTTCCATATACGTGATTCTGGTTGTCAATATTTGTGTTTGTCAGTTTTATGTTGCATGATTTGTGAATACGTGACTCGAATCTGACATTAGAAACAAGCCTGTCTCTCATCTCTGTCCTCCCTCTCATACCCCCTCTCCCTCTCTCCCTCCAGGAGTACAAACGTAAGCAGGTAGAGGAACAGCGGCAGGCGGAGCGGCTACAGAGGCAGCTCCAGCAGGAGAGAGCCTACCTGGTGTCTCTACAACAGCAGCAGCAACAACAACAGCAGCAGCAGCAGCAGCAGGAGGGACGGCAAGCAGAGAAGAAGCTTTACCACTACAAAGATATCATCAATCCTAATGACAAGCCTGCCTGGGCTAAAGAGGTAAGTCACAACATGCATGATATAGAAAGACAGAGTTATTTTACAAAATGTGAAATCACTTTTCGTGGGTGAAGAAAAGTACCAGCTCTGGGAAAGTAGTGCATTAAATATATGCTTGTATTTGTGATGATCCTGATAATGTTTTGGATATCAACCCCCATTGTACATTATACACACCCAGTGGTTAATATCTTATTCAGCAGGTCTTACTAGAAGCAACGGCTCTGTGAAGAAAGTAAGAGGGGGAAAGTGGGGAGACCTTTCTGTTTGAATCTGAACATACTTCAGAGTTAACTTTGCTGCATCACACACAGATGTCTGCCTTGTGTGTGTTTGTGTTGTTGCTTACCCTCCTCTGACTCTGACTCCTAGGTCTCAAAGCAGCAACATGTTAAGGGCAATCCACCCCGCTCCCACCTACGACATCACCAGTCATTCAACCAACCGGCTTCATCCTCTGGCTCTCATGGGCGACACAGAGCTCAGGCCCCTAGGCGAACCCCGTCCCATGCTGCCCAGCTCCTCTCCACCCACCTCCCCCGTATCCATATTTCACTAGACCCCGAAGAACCCCTAGATCCAGGGCTGAAGCAGGAGATAAGCCAGCAGGTCAGAGAGTTTAGGGCTCAGAAACGCAAAGGTCAGAGGGGCCGCAGCCCAGGGCCCATTAAGGAACACAACCAGACTGCTGGCCAAGGGCCCAGTAAGGGACCTAATAAGAGTCATAAAGAGCATTCTAGTCAAGGGCCAGTCAGCCAGTCCAATCCAGTACCCAACCCTTATCTTCTGGAGCCCAGTAATCAGAAAGAGAAGCCTAGAGACAGGCCTCTCTCTGCCCCCAGTCAGGCAGCCATCCAGGGGCTAATGTCTCTGGACCCACATCTTAAGGCCCTTCAACCTCATCCTCAGTCCCCAGGATATGTCCAGAAACCCCAGTCTGGATCTAACTCTAACTCTGTTTCCAACCCTGCACTGAAACTGGTTAGTGACTGTTCTCCTGTCAGGTCGCACTCACCTTGCCGTAGAATAGATGTAGATATAGAACCGGAGTATCAGGGAGGGTGGCAGAAAGAGATGAGGTCAGCCATCAGCCATGAGAGCTTGATGGTGCCCTCAGACTGGGAGGTCACAGTAACTGACCCCCTTTCTCAATCCTTCCCTGAGAGTGTTCTCCACTCCACTCTATCTAGACAAAGGAGCTCCTACTCACCTGCCTCCAACAGTAGCAGTCTTCTTCAAGTCCCTGATAACAATAAGAGCTTTTCCCCTGCTTCTGAAATGGTTGAAAGAAAAGGGAGATGTGGCCAGAATGCAGTAAGAGGTAGCTCCTCTATGTATGACCTTAGTGCTTCTGCCCCGGCAGACATACTCAGACAGAACCTGGCTGAGAGCAGACTAAGGAGTAGTCGCTCCTCTGACAGTTTGCAATCCAGCTGTCCAAACACTCCATCTTCTAGTTTGGGCCTTTTTCCTTGCACCTCTCCACAAAACTCCTCCTCATCCTTTAATACCTTGTTGCCTTCATTCTCTCCTGACAACCTTGTGTTCAACATGGCCTACGAATCTTCTCCACCTATCCACACCTACATCCTCTTCCCCAACCACGCCTCATCTCCCCTCCTCATCTCACCTGCCTCTACCCCTCGCTGCTCCCCGTATGGCTCTCCCTTCGGATCCCAGACCCAGATGCATCAGATCTGTTAGGGTCTAGCACTCACACACACACACACACACACACACACACACACACACACACACACACACACACACACACATTTTTGTACTTCTATTTTTGTGACTGAAGTAATGCATTCCCAAGCCCCAAATCCTAACCTTAACCATAACAACTTGATGCTGAACTCCATCCGTTATATTGTTGTACCTTGTGTTGCCTTTAGTACTGGTTGAGACCACATTACATAAACTTGGCATATGATGAACTCAAAATTTACTGTAATTAATTAATAAATCAATTGAAATATTCCCAATCTGATCTTTAAACATAAAACTGTAGTCCATAACCTACAGTTTTATGTTATGTAACTCTGATACATCTACTGCCTCTTAACCAAAACCTAATTCTAAACTAAATCTTAAAAACAAGTCTTAACCCTCAAACAGCCCTTTGTCAAATATGTTCTCACTTTTCAGAAAATATCCCCACTCTCAAGGTCTAAAAGTCAACTTAGTCCTCACAAAGATAGAAGTATAAGAGCATACATACAAACTGTACATGCATACACACACACAAACATAGTGTACATTAAAGGTCTATAAATATATCTACACAAATTATTTTTACAAAATGTGTGTATTTTATTGTTAATTTACATGTTTGTTTATGAATTTTAAAAAGATGCAGTTATTGCTTATTTTTATACTGAAAATATTCTGTACTGGGACTGAGATCCAGAGGAGAGGTGTCGATATTCAGGGACGGTCTCTATTATCACCCTGATCCATCGGTAGCTTAGTTAACCACAGCCCAACCCCAACCCCCCACCCTGCCAGCCACCTTGTCACCCTAATCACCCAGAGCCCCACAAAGCACCATGGCAAACCTGCTCAACAGCCACAACTTCTTTTTAGGTCAGTCAACCAGTCTATCAAATCCTGGCTTGGTGATGGGTGCTGGCCAAGTGGTGGTGGGATCCTTCTAACAAACCTGAATCCTCAGAGGATGCCCTCTGTCATACATCTGCTCTCCTTCCTCATCTTTTTCTGTCTTTTCTTAGTGTAGATGCAGCAGTTGCCACAATTTACTTCCTCTAATGTGCTGTTTTATCACTTAGAATCTCTGGCATAGTAGAAAGAGCTTTTGGGTGGTAGGCTGGAAATAAACCCAAACGCTTGATACACACAAAATGAAGATTTAAGCAGCACTACCCTAAAGGTTTTTCTTCTGTAAAGGACTCTTCTAATCGTAATCTCTTTCTCTTGAAGGTCAGTTGATGTTTATGCTAACTTTGATCGCATACTGCCTCCACAGATTAATCTTGACTTCGATCACAGCAGTGCTTCTCCTGAATCACACGTTTCTTTTCCATTGGTTCTTTGTATTTAGCTACTGTTTGTCTACAATTAATTCCTTCACCAGTAGTTGCCTTTCATCCTAAGTGAACAACTAACAAAGTATTTGGGAAGTTTTCTTCCTCCATAGATGTGATAGTTGCCTTATTGTAGTTGATGCCAAAGCAGGCAACTAACAAAGATTTGGGGAATGACACAGTACTGCATAGTTGTTCTGACCCAAGTCATAATCTTGAATAATCCTACTAGATTATGAGCTCACATGGAATTACAGAAAGCCTCCGAAGGGGATAGTTCTCATTGCACAGGCATATTTACCTGGGGGATATTGACACTATGCCCTGCTGAGCCATGACTCAAATCTCCACCAACCGTTGAGTAGATTGTTAGAGTGGAAAAGTGTGATTTGTGAAGCTGCGAGCATTCCTCGGAGCCTTCTCTCACTGCACAGCAGATAATCAGGTTACACTGGAAAGAGGAGCTTTCTGCCTTCCTCACTCAGATATTTGGTGCTTGTTGACATTGACACACACACACACACACACACACACACACACACACACACACACACACACACACACACACACACACACACAAGTCGATGGAAACAGTCACTCAAACTCTTATGTACACTAACAAATCAAACATGGTCTTGTATGTGTGCACACTACCTTCACACGTAGTGAAATCCATGATTTTGGTTTGAATGTGGTGTCTGCTAAGAGGATAATTCTTGACCTTTCCCCACATCCATCAGACAATCTTACTCCTGAACTGTATGTGGGACATGGAGACACATATACAAACAAGTAGATGGGGGAAACAGGGAAACAAATCTACAGCAAAAATATTGCGTGCCACATTGGCACCCGTGAACAGTTGAGATTTTTTTTATTCCTTTGAGGGTTTCAGTGGAAGTCTGGATTTGCTTCAACTGTGTAATTATCCGCCTACGATAAAGGAAAATACAACATGTGATGTGAGAAAACATCACCCACACTGTCCCACAGCGCTGAGTGATGTTAAGATTGTCTGGTGGCTTGTAGGGGTGCATGGGGGTGGGGCGATACCCACAGTGGGTCAAGCATGGTGATTGGTTGTGCTGCGTGCTGGACTGTAAGTGACAGTGGTATGTGACCTGTCCCAGGTGGAGGAGCGATCTAAGCTGAACAGACAGAGCTCCCCAGCGCTGCAGCACAAAGTGTCCAACCGCATCTCCGACCCCTCCCTCCCTCCCCGTTCCGAGTCCTTCAGCAGCGGTGGCATGCAGCCTGCCCGCACCCCACCCATCCACCGCTCCATCGAACCACAGGTGTGTGTGTACGTGTGTGCAAATGGAGGCATGGGAATGTTTGCCGTGTTTCCTAGTGACCAGCATATCCAAACAATTAATCACAAACCTCTTCGCTCCTTGTACCATGAACTCCTCATTAAAAAATGTATGTCTCCATATCATTCAATCTCTCTTTCATTTCTCTGTCTCCCTCCTTACTGTCTTTTCCCTTTCCCTCTGTATTTTTCTTCCTCTCAATCCATATTCTGCCATTGTCTTTTCCCTACAATTCATTTTCATCTTTTCATTAATATTGCTGCCTCCCACTTTCTTTCTCTATTCCATCTCTGCCTCCTTTCCTCTCTCTACCTTCTTTTTTCACTCTTCATTTATCCTCCATCACTTTGTACCTTATTTCTTTCCTCCTTTTTCATCATTCTCTCTTCCCTCTAAATTTGATCTTTATCTGTTTATCTGTCTCCATCCTCCATTCCTCCTTCCCCCTGCCGACTGGCTCTCTCAATACTTCAACTTTTTTCCATCTATCCTTACCCTCTCCCTTTCCCTCTTTCCTCCTATTTTCTTTCCACTGAACTATACACCATAAACCTCATCCCATCCACCCAACTTCCCTTCATCTCTCTCTTTCCCTCCTACAGATTGCTCACCTGGTTCCAGTGAAGATACACTCTAGCTCCATGTCCGGCTCACAGTCTCTGCAGGACCAGACTGGCTCAGCTCTGAGTGAAGGCATCAGCGTGGGCTCCCCCAGGCCCGAGATGCCCCGCCAGAACTCAGACCCCACTTCTGACACCCCTGGACCCCCTCTGCGCGTCACAGGCAGGGAGGAACGGGAACGGGAAAGAGACAGGGATCGTGACAGAACCGCCTGGCTGAGAGAGGAGGACATCCCACCCAAGGTCAGAGGGACAGAAATGAGATGAAATGTGGTATTATATTAGATCTGAGCAATGCTGTTTATATGTTGTAGTGAATTTTTCAATATTTCAGTGCTGATTTAATGATTAGGCTTAGTCTTTCTCATTTGTTTGGTGGTTGATGTGTAATTTTGTACACAGTGTTACCCTCTCCTGTCAAGTGAGGTAACTGAACTAATGTTGAAACCTCAGCAAATGACAGTTTGCTGGGTTTAAGCTGTTGACTTTGATAAAAGGAAATACAAACATAATGTGAAATGTGTCACTTGCAATAAACTGGCTATATTTTAATTAGACTTTGTTTGCATTAATACCCAGGAGGAGGAGGATACCCAGGTGTAACACTACAAGCCAATCCACATTACCCAGTAGCAGAGTACATAGAGTGTCACCACCAACAGTTCAATGTACCAGACTTTCTTTTTTTTTGCCAGATGTTTTACCATAACACCACCACTAGGATTTATTAATGATATAATAAGCAAAAAAACACCTGGATACAAGCTTTGAACTCCTTGTTAGGGGACTGAAAGCCAAACTGTGCAAGCAATGATGACCTTTTGTCTGTGTCTATTTGTGTGTGTCCAGGTCCCCCAGAGGACCACTTCCATCTCCCCAGCCTTGGTCAGGAAGAACTCCCCTAATGGAGGAGTAGGTCTGGGCCCACGCACAGGTTCTCAGCTCATTCGGGCCAGGTAAAGTTCATATTAGCACATTGTCCACCTCTGAAGTCTAAACTAAATATCTGAAGTCACCTTTATAGTCTAGATCATCCTTTAAGCCAAGTCTTAACACATTTATGCAGACTGGTTTGAGAGAAGATTTTTTAAATCTATTTTTGAATAGATTCCTTGCATTTTTTATGTATATCTTACAGCACTATATAATGCCATTATAAAAAAGTGATGTTGTATATATGTTTACAAAGACTCCTGTAGCTGTTAAATCAAATTAAAATTCGACATTGTTGAGCAGAAGCTATTGATTGCAGGAATTCCATCATACTGCATTCAAGCTGTTTTTATACTGCAGGAGTTGCCTAAGATTATCTAAAGTATATAAAAACATGACAATTCCACAGTGCATACATGTGTTTTATATAAATATGTTGTATAATTTTACAGAACTTAGAAATGAGTGAAAATGTTTTCCTCCTGTTTCAGTAACCCAGACCTGCGGCGCTCAGAGCTCTCTCTGGACGCCATGCTGCAAAGAACTTCCTCCAACTCATCATCCTCCTCCTCCCCTTCATCTCAGGGAGGCTCAGCTGAGAGGAGAGGTACAAGAACTCACACAGAAACTGTAAAAGCCACAAAAACACATGCACATACACACTGAAATGAAAACTGACACACATGCACTGGCAAATACGCAGACACACTTGCATGCAAACAATTAAAAACTGGTGCATGCACGGACACAGAAACACACAAACATCTACATACACTCACAGGGCTTCAGCGAGTTTCAGAGGCTATCAGCGGGACATTGTCAGTCGCAGTTCTGCTCTGATCAACCTGTCTGATGTGCCCTGTTACTCTCAGCCTCCGGAGAGATAGAAGAGAGGAAATGAGAGAGGTTGATAGAGAGAGGCGTACAGGGATGTGTCAAACAACAGGCCAGAGGGATATCTAAGATATGCATGGATCTCCCCTTGACAAACACATGGCAGAGAGAGTGGTTGAAGTATGGTAGGATCGGTTTTCCTTCATGTTTGTTGGATGTTATTACCATTTTGCAATGGGGTTGACAAAATAGGGCAGAAATGTAAAACATGAGACAGATAGTATCAAGATAGGGTAAGAAAAATTTGAAATTTCTTAGAAAATATTTGATGAATGGCAATGTGCTTTCACTCAGACAAGCACACTTTTTTCACAATGTAATGACATAGGACAATACAAATTTTAAATAGAATTTTTAAAGTAATATCTGTCATTTGTTTTATCAGCATTATTTGGTGAGTCTGATGAAGTTTATTTGTGTATGTAGGTCAAATGTGCAATTACTTCCTTGTTCTAGGTCAGACCAAGCAGGAAGGATCCCCTCCAGGAGCCAATCAGGAGGCAAAGCCCAAACAGGAAGAGGGCCGTGAATCAGCTAGACCCAGCAGACCAGCAGTGAGTCACACAACACAGACACACACATTCACTTTCTATCACAGCAATCTCCTCTCTGGGAATCTTCTACAGGCCTCTTCTCCTTTTTTCTGCTATTCATCTGGTTCTTTCTTTCTTTCTCTGCTTTCCTCTCTTTGTCCTTTTATTCTTCAGAGCTATAAGAAAGCCATAGATGAGGTTAGTGACACTTGAGTCCTGTTTCTTTTATCCCAGTTTCCCTTGCCTCGATCTTCAGAGCCCCTCTTTTTCCCCTGGCATGGTGGAGTTAGTTGGTTTCACAAGAAGATGACATTTGTTTCTTTTAACTTTAAAATATCAGGGTGAAATGGCGATGGCAGTGCATGTGTACTTCTACACACATAACTGAGAGACTGTATGTAGAGTGGATGCTTGTGAGTGTAGACAGTGCATGCTTGTGCGTGTGTGTGTGTGTGCGCGCGTGTGTGTGTAACTTGAACTGCCAAGCACCTGAACAGTCTCTGAATCTCTTTTCCTGTTTCTCTATTGTCACGGTTACTGGTCAGGAGGAGCTGGTAAGCCCACCGTGTATGACGGCCCTCCCCCCGTCTGCATGATTTGGTCTGACCTATCGGCTGGGTTGAATGGGGAGGGAAGGGAGGAACCAGGGGCCAGTTGGCATGGGGGGTGATTGGTAGAGGGAGTGCAGATTGTTGCTGCACTCCAGTAGTACATCAAGTCTGATTTTCTGTCTTTCTCGCTTCTTATGACCCGTCTTCACATTGTTAATAAATTGCTTGTGAGCAAAGTGCTGATCTGTGATCACTTCTTATGTCACAAAATAACATTTTTAGTGTGGCTAAGCAGAAAAAGTGGTCTCAGATAAGCACTCTTGTTCCAGGACACCTCTGTTTACAGGCCCAGCTGTTTGTGTGACAACAAATCAGTAGTCTTCTTGTCATGATGCTGATGGTTTGTCGTACTCTTCGCCCCTCTCTGCTCCCCTTGTCCTTGTATGTGATTTGGTCTCTCACGCTTTAGGTTCTGAGACTGATGATACAGAACTGATGAACTAACTGACTTTGCCTCTTTCTCCCCTCCTCTTGCTCTCTATAGGACCTAAGTGCACTGGCTAAAGAGCTCAGAGAATTGAGGGTAGAGGAGGGCAGCAGACCTCCAGTCAAGGTACAATGATATTTATAATGGTGATGATGATGAGTAGATACATATATTTATTTTTATTGTTGTCCTGGCCTACAATTAAAATAGCTGAAAATGAAAATACAAAAAGGCTAAAAGCGTATTTTCATTGTGGTCCTCGTTAGAAGGGGATGACAGATCTAAATGTCAGGTAAAAAATGAATAATAAAACAAACAAAGAACATGTATGGTTAGACTTCAACAAGATTTTGAAAATGTGAGTAATTTAAATACAACCTTAATAAAAAAAAAATACATTGTCTTTCACAATGTTGTTTCTCAGAGGGTTTCTGACCAATTCTTTTCATTTTGTCTCCACTTCTTGCGTTCTAATAAAGGTGACAGATTACTCATCCTCTAGTGAAGATTCAGATAGCAGCGATGAGGACGGGGAGACGGTGGGGCATGATGGAACTGTTGCTGTTAGCGACATCCCCCGCATCATGTAAGTTGTCCCCTCTGTTTTTGTTTTTCCCTCTCTCTGTGTTTTTTCAAGCTGGACTTGTCAGTATTAATTTCTGTTGAGATGTGCATGTTTCTGAAATATGCACCATGCCAGCAGCTTGTCAGTATAGTTTTGGCGGAATTGCTTTGTAAATAATCGGGTCTGTGTGTGTTTTTGTGTGTGTGTTGCAGGCCAGCAGTGCAGAGCAGCACTGAGTCGTATGGAGGGCTGACAGAGGACTCTCTGGGAGATGCCTATAATAGCTCCAAGGACGGCACTCTAGTGATGAGAGAGGTGATGAATGTGCACACTCATACACAACAGAAAAAAATACTGTTTTTGTTTATATTCTACCATCAAACTGGGCTAATTTAGCTTCTTTATTGACACTTTATCTTATTTTACTTCTACTGTCCTCACTTTCCTGTAAGCTCCCCTCTCAACATCATAACTCCTCTTTCCTTTGTTTCTCAACTCTTTTCTTTCTCTTTTTTCTGTCTCTCAGGCAGAGGAGCAGAGGAGAGGTGGTCACACTGAGAGTAATGGGTTTGGAAATCACAGTAACCATGGTAACCTCCCTGACCTGGTGCAGCAGAGCAACTCTCCCTCAGCCACACCCACCACAGCCCTGCAGGAACTGGGCGACATGGCCGAGGTCAGACACACACACACACACACACACACACACACACACACACACACACACACACACACACACACATTCCTGGATATAGTGCTGTAAATAAATCAGAAAGTTAAATAAATGCAATAAGTCTTAAAATGATTTTAAAAATCTACAAATTAATTATTAAAATTGGTATAAATGACTTTTCATATTTGATGTCTGGCACCTGGCATTAAACAAATTTAGCAGATGAAAGTCCTTTTTCTCACATAATTGCATAATATATTTTTATATCTGTCAAAAACAAAATAGGAGATACTAACATGTTCTTAAATTAGGCAACTCTGAGTAGTATATATATGTAGGCTGCTGCTAATTAATTACTCACTGTCCTTTCTCTTACAGTTTGGTGTGGGCGGGTCCAAAGCGTCCTTCACCCCATTTGTTGATCCACGTGTCTATCAAACCTCCCCAAGTGAAGACGACGATGAGAACTCAGCGGCAGGTAAGCAAAGCATAGGAAAGTTTTGGTCACACATTCTACATATTTAACCTTAACATTTCTTTTGTCAACCACAGGCAATTTTTTGTGAATCATTCAATGAAGGGCATCATTAGAGAGACAGACAACTTTGCTGTTTAGTTTTGCACCTGTAATGCCTGCACAGCTGTCAAAAAAAATCAAATAACATATCTTTCTCTGTTTCTCCATCTTTCTTTTCTTCTACGGTATCCCAGCCATGTTTGCAAATGAGCTGCTGAGGCAGGAGCAGGCCAGACTAAACGAAGCCAGAAAGATCTCTGTGGTCAACGTCAACCCTACCAACATCAGACCCCACAGTGACACACCAGAGATCCGCAAATACAAGAAACGCTTCAACTCTGAGATCCTTTGTGCTGCGCTCTGGGGTGGGAGGGAACATCCTTCATCTTCCTTATAAAACAGGAACATTTTAACTGTCCTGAATACCTCCATCTGTCTTTTTGTGAATCTTTCTGTGTCTCTGACTCTTGTGTGTATGTGTGTGTTTAGGTGTGAACCTGCTCGTGGGGACAGAGAATGGTCTTATGCTGCTCGACCGAAGTGGACAAGGAAAAGTCTATAACCTGATTACCAGACGGCGCTTCCTACAGATGGATGTGCTGGAGGGGCTCAATGTGCTAGTCACCATATCTGGTAGGTCTAACACACACACACACATACACACATCCACACTGTACGCACACATGCATGTGCATGCTCATGTATCGAAAATGCAGATTGTAGCTCTTATGATACCTTTCATAATATGCATGTACATCTCATTTGTTCCCAGTTAAGGAAGGTCCTGACGATATGTCTTTGATAAGTACACATCGATGTGTTTTATTCTTTCACATTCAAATCAAGGCTTAAAATGTAAAAAGTAAAACACAAGAATAGATAAGAATAGATATTATGTGTATCATCACGTCTTTGGTAAATAATTGCAAGAATAGTGATGAAAGCAAAATAGACAAATAAAAGACATATCTGGAGACTTCTTCCATTCCTCTCAAAGTACAAATTTAAGTCATCTAGGTCAGCCACAATGGCCAAGTAATCTGCCATTGTGTGTTGTTTACAGCCGAGAAGGTTTCTTAAATATTTGGGGATTTTATCGCTTCATTCCAGTGAAGTTGATCTAATTTCTCCCTTTGTCCTTCCCCTTACAGGGAAAAAGAATAAGTTGCGTGTCTACTACTTGTCTTGGCTGAGGAACAGAATATTACACAATGACCCGGAAGTAGAGAAGAAGCAGGGTTGGATTACAGTTGGGGAGCTGGAGGGCTGTGTGCATTACAAAGTTGGTAAGGACCTGTATGTGTGTGTGGTGGAATGAATAAATGAATTTGAATCACATGTGTAGAAGTATGATAATTAGGCTTGATTCTGACTTGGCCTGTCATTCCAGAGTGAGCTGAAGTGTTCTTTAAATAGGAACAAATGGGGTTAGATATGCAGACTTTTGGCTGACAGGTTGTCTTCTTAAATCCCTAACCAGCTGGGAACTTTTCAACAGGAAAAGAGTTTTAGTCTTTATTCAGGTGACATGCGTGTTATGCAGCTATAGTATTAACACAAACAAGCAAAAAATCTATTGGTAAAATATTATACAGGCTAATAAATAAAGTGTCTTTGGGAAAAGTTTTTAATTGTTTAACTGCATTTTACCTTTGCTATCAGTTACTCAGATTTGGATTAGATTTCTTCATGCTGTTAAGGGAAGATGGTGGACAGCCCAAAAGATGGACTTTTATTCTTTTTATTTTTATTAAACTAGAATTGTGTTCTGGTTATACTAACCTAAGGACTTTTTCTGACTCATTCCCTTCAGGTATTTCTTCAGATCAAATGCATGCAATTTTTTTTAGACACTTTTAATTTCTGTGCTTAACATGTGTATGTGTCTTTGTCATGTTTCCAGTTAAATACGAGAGGATTAAGTTCCTGGTGATTGCGCTGAAGAACTCTGTGGAAATCTATGCCTGGGCTCCCAAACCCTACCACAAGTTCATGGCCTTTAAGGTATGGAAGAACAAACATGCACATACTTCACATATATTGTATGACTACAGGCCCACCATCATTTTCAGCATACAACATAAGATTGTCATTGACTGGATCAATAGTTTTATTATTCGTTTCCCCTCTGACTTTGTCTTTGTCACTCCATCCCCCTCACAATTCCCTTTACTCTATCATCACACTCTATCCCTGAACATCTTTCTTCCTGCTTTTCTTCTCCTTCCCCTGTCTGTTTCTCTCTCCCTCTCTTTCAGTCATTCACTGAGTTGCAGCACCGCCCCCAGCTGGTTGACCTGACGGTGGAGGAAGGTCAGAGGTTAAAGGTCATCTATGGCTCCAGCGTGGGCTTCCATGTCATCGACGTAGACTCTGGCAACCCTTACGACATCTACATCCCCTCACATGTAAGTGCAGGGCTGTGCCTGCAATAAACATGTTTACTGAATAAGGCTGTCTCACCTCTAATGTATTTGAATGAAAAATGACACATGATATAAGGAGAGGGATAAAAATATTTTTTCAGTCCTTCTTGGACAATTCCTACTGTATTACCTGCTGATTTCCTCCTGTGCCAAGGTCATGCACTGTCTTATGAGAATGGGCTTGTAGGAACACAATTACTTTTTCTTGACAAATTACCTCTTTGATTGATTTACTGTTGTGGAAGCAAAAGATTGATGGGTGCTTTACCTCTTTTATCAGATACTTTTTTAGTTTGCTAAATATGATTCATTGGGGTTGGACTATCTATGTTAAGTACATAGAATGTAGCTCAAATTGCTGAAGTACTCTTATTACAGAACATGAAGAAATAGTTCCTGTGGCAACAAAGGTCATCTGAAGAGCATTGTTGTCGAGAAGTCAGCGTATTCTTTAGCATGCCTCTTTTTCCCATGACAGCATGCAGTCAGTTATAAACTGTGGTGGAAGAAGTACTCCAAAATACTCCTCCAAATTTTACTTAAGTAAAAGTATTAGCATCAAAATAAACTTAAAGTACTCATTATGCAGAATGGAGAATTATATTATTGGATTACAATTAGTGATGCATTAATGTGTACATCCCTTGAATGTTGCAGCTGGGAAAGGTGGGGCTAATTTTAATTACTTTATATACTGCTGGGTAGCTTGTAAATTCCCCCCAGGGATCAATAAAGTGTTATCTTATCTAAATTCCTTTCCACACCACTGTGCACATCAGGCAACATCAGCACACAGTAACAACATACAATGACAGACACACCAGTGAGGCTGATTATGCGGCTATGGCTGTGGTGATTAGGCGTTTTTTCCAAAGCGAGCCCTTTTGAATCTGCTTCTGAAACTATCAACTTAAGTCATTAAATAAATGTAGTGCAGTAAAAGGTACAATATTTGCCTCTGAAATGTAGTGGAGTAGAAGTAAAATTAGCAGAAAATGTAAATACTCAAGTTAAGTACAAGTACAAGTACAATACTTGAGTAAATGTACTTTCCACCACTGGTTATAAATTCTAGTCTCACAATCACTCATGGAAGCTAGGTACACCATCAGTAGGTGTCCATTTGCGTGCTTGAATGCGAATCAGTTTTGGTACTTGCATGCAGATTAGTTTGTTCCGTGGTGGCTTCACTAATCGCATGCTTTTACCCAAATCAAGTTCAAACACAGTTCAGCCAAACTCTTGATTTAGTGGCAATATTTCAGTAAATATAAACCACTGAACACAGATCTGAGGACACGCAATAGTAGCCTGTGTTCAGCTTGATGACACAGAGCAATTGAGCTCATGCTTTACAGTGAGTGCACCACAAGACTTATTATTAAAGAATATTCTTGACCTCTTGAGGTGATTGTCTTTTTACGATTTTTGCCTTTAATCCATGCTTCCTCTCTCTCTCCTTCCCTGCCAACTTCTCTTCCAGTGTGCCAAACAGATGAAGGTGACATTCTGCCATCCACCCTTTAGACTAGATCAATAGATCTTTAGTAAAACCCCATAGTGGATGCTCAGAAGTACTACATGTGTCTATTTGCAATACAGTTCATTAGAGTAGAGATTAATGAACAATTTAGCTAGAAATCGGTTTGCATGAATAAATTAATCTTCACCCAAAGGAGACATCACAAGGTCCTGAAAAGACGTTTACTACTACCAGCAAGGTTTTTGGTCATGCTGGAACTACAACACAAAACTGCATAATTAAAGCCTAATATATGTATTAGAATAATTGGTATTACTTCTATTTAAATTGCAATTTCATTCAATGCATTGCTGTCAGATATTTATTACACACCTGACAATATTCCAAAAACTGCTCTCACCAATCTCTCACCAATCAACAACACCACAGTATGATGTACTCAGAGTGTTTTTGTTAGGTTAAAGTTGCGCCGTTTTCATATAAATTGCTTCCGTAATGTGGCAAGCAGAAGTGTGGCAATAAGTACATTTTGCAGAGTCCTTGTGTAAATGCAGTTTCTCATGGGTTAAGATGAGTTTTTTCATTGCCTTATTACTCACTTGTTTTACTGATATGATCGCTTATTGTGCTCCTGAAGTGTAGTTTTGAGTCACACCTCAGGATAGCCTGCTGGCACAAATAATGGGATTGGTCTCTGGGCTACACTTAGGGTGAAGTGCACAGATTCAAGCTATGTCTGTGTGTGTTACTGTTCCCAACCCTTCTGATGTTATTTTTGTTAATTAAGGTCAGCGAAAAGTGCTATAGTTTGACAATTCACATATTATACAGAAAAGGCTTCTTAGACAACAAGCCAAAGTCCTTTTGAGGCACTCATGCTCCAGCCTTGTGTACAGACTTGCTCTTTAGAGGATTATGTCCAGAAAAATGCCAAAGAGCGAGCCAAATTCTGTTGAATGATGAAACCTCTGTAATATTTTAATCTAATGTGGATTACAATTAAATTTGACAGTTTTAATTAAAGCCTCTGAAATGTTTGCGTGTGTGTATCTGGAATAGATCCAGAGCCAGGTGACGCCCCATGCCATCGTAGTCCTCCCTAAGACTGATGGAATGGAGATGCTCTTGTGTTACGAGGACGAGGGCGTCTACGTCAACACCTACGGTCGAATCACCAAGGACGTGGTGCTACAGTGGGGAGAGATGCCTACCTCTGTTGGTATGTCCCACCTATGCGTGTATTTATGTGTGTTTAGTTGATTTAAATGGATTTTTACATCATAGAGAAACACCCAGTTCAGAGATGTAAATTAAAAATCACCAAACTTGAAGTTAAGAGATTTAAATAGCTGCAGTGATATATGCTACTACCCATTTCAGCGCCTGTGAATGTGTGTATTGCAATGCAGATCAAAAGTATTTTGAGTTCTCTGAAAACTGATCTTATGGGGGTTCATTTAAGGTTTAATTGCATTCAAAAATCAGTTTAGGACATCACCCTTCACTGGAAGGCTTCCAGAGCTGCTTAGCAGGAACAAGAAAGAAGAACGGGGGGCTAGAGAGTCCAACAAAGACATGTGTACATGCATATACTATATGTATGAGCACTGTTTCAATACAAAATACCACTTAATTTCTTGTAATTTACTGCCCTCGTATGGCAGCCAGGGCTATTACACATTTAAAGCTACCACTGTCACCACAGGCTAGTGCCAGTGAATCTGGATTCTACATTGTGCATTTGGATGCCCTGGGATATGGAATGTTCTAATGATATATTTATATATCATTCGGTTGTGAACTGAATGATATATAAATATGTTTATTCATATTTGTTTTATTTTTTTTTTCCATTGTCACTTATGCTTGTCTTATTTTTTCTCTTTTCCAGCCTACATCCATTCTAATCAGATTATGGGCTGGGGTGAGAAAGCCATAGAGATCCGCTCTGTGGAGACAGGTCATCTGGATGGAGTCTTTATGCACAAGAGAGCCCAGCGACTCAAATTCCTTTGTGAGCGTAACGACAAGGTAAAAAACACAGTTGGATTGTGTGCTCTTTGATTCTCAGTTATTCTTATCTATTCTTTGGAAATGATTAGACTACAATCACATAATATTTAGAAAGATATTTACCTGCTCTGGTCTTGATTTGTACTCTGTCACCAGTAGAGTAGTCCTGCTTCTGTGGACAAAATATTGAAAAACACACTTCCATATACACAAGCTGTTAAAATGTTGATTGTGAGCATGAAGTTTGGTATAATTTGCATTGATCTTACACAGGCCCATAGAACCAAAAAGTAAACTTTTAATTCTATATCAGGTAGCAGATAATGTAATTTTTTATGGGGAGATTCTTATGTAGATACAACTTTGTCATACCTATCCAAATGTGAACAGATGTTTGCACAGAAACATGCATTTAAATAAAAATAAATGTTTTGCATGGAGTTTATATATCCACAGTTTTTAAAAGCTGACACCAACAGTGCACTTATACATGGAAATGTGCATGAACATGATAGCCTTAATTGGCTACAAATAATTAAAATAATTTACTTACAAAAATAACATTAATTAATTAAAACAAATGAGAACTGAAAATGTTTATGTTGTTTGTAATTCTCTCTCTCTCTCTCTCGCTCTCTCTCTCTCTCTCTCTTTAGGTATTCTTCGCATCGGTGCGTTCGGGAGGTAGCAGCCAAGTTTTTTTCATGACCCTCAACAGAAACTCTATGATGAACTGGTGATGGCTCCTCCCACTGTCCACTCTCCCATTGCCCAGCCTGCCGGCCCACCTTGGCCCACGGCAGATCTCACAAAATGAACCTGATTGACCAAGAGGCCACAAGTGAACTCTTAACACTGGAGAGACTAAAATGGTGTAGAAAAAAACAAGTTATCATAGAGAATAACAACAAAGACCTGTTCTTAATGAAGAGACATGTTACCCTAGATTATGTCGGGTCATGCGGAAGCCATCGTTACTCAACTGACTGGCAAACTGGTGCCACTGACTTTCCAAATATTCTCTTCTTCCCACTTTCTCTGTCTCTGTGTGTAACTATTCCCTTTTTGTCTGTCTCTTCTCTCCAAAAGGACCAGTGCATTCAAGTCTTCAACAACTGTAGAAATACACATTACACCTGCCTCCTTCTGTCCCTCTTCTTCTTCCTTTTGTCTTCCCTTCTTAATCCTCTGCTCCTTCCTGGTAGATCTAGTCATTACTATTTCAATCCTTGGACACCCTCCATTTTCCTCACTTCCTGTCTGCTATGTGTGGGCTCATTCCTAAACTTCAAAGGTGGGGAAAAAACAGGTGAAGGAGATTTAATATAAATTTAAATATATACTTCTGAATATGACAGGGAGGGAAGCTGAGGGATGATAAATCTACTCTGGAAGTTGGCGGTGAAAGCAGACAATCTGATTGATTTTCTTTCTCCTCTGTCACTCCCCTCCTCCTCCTCCACTTCCTCCTCTCACCATCTTTTCATGCTCTGAATAAACTGAATTGTGATTTAATGTTCGATCGCATTTTACTGATAGAGATGCGGTGAGACACTCGGCTGTCATAGGTGGGTTGTAACAGTATGCAAAGATGATGTCTGTGTCCCTTTAAAATGAAATCACTGGTCTTCCCTCCTTTTTCCTCTTTCCCTTCTCCCGTCACCCACCATCATCATCACACTCATCTCCCTGTTTTCACTCTTACGTCTTTAAACTCTGAAGGTGCTGCATCAGATATACTGTAATATTAAATGAACAATGAGAGCGTCATTCTGTTCATTCTGTTTATTTCTGTTCTTTTCTTTTTCTGTGTCTTTGAAGCTTGATGAAATGTACAGCACATCTGTGTCTCTGAAATCAGGAGTATATGTTAGTGGGTGTGTGAGTGCGTGCATAAGTGTGTGTGTGTGTGCGTGTGTTTGACTTGATGTTGAAATGGGTCCCGTTCAAATCAAGTTAGAATCAAAGTGGGATATCGAAATCAATGTCCAGAAAAAGTAAAGTAATTCAGTCTCTGTGCGTGAACTTTTACCTTAATGCGATCAAAACAACACTGAGTGTGTTTACATGCAGATTTATGATATTATCTTCTTAGTATGGAGTTTATGAGTTGGTGTATTTGAACACCAAGCATTTAAAAAAAGGCAATATTAGTGGTTAATGTTTCCATTTCCTTTAACACAGTAGTGTTTTGCCTATTCACGAATACAGTCATGTTGCTGTAGGGAATATGAATTCGCATATCAGCAACTTATCCTGAATACAACCTCAACAGGATATGAGCTACTTTCCCAAATACTGTGTGCATGTGAAAGCACTCATTGTTGAAAGCTGTGGTGTCCTTTTGAATCATGCTCCTCCCTGAATGGTTCTTCTGATTTTGGCTCCTACCTGTTTGTACAGTGCCTAGCATGATGTAAGCAAAACTAAAATGGAGGCCAAAAGATTCACATTATAATTAATCATTTTATTGCCTATACGGTTACTTTACACTGTTTGCTTTTGTGTTATTGTCTAACTTTAACACATTGGTGATGGTATTTGTCTCTTCTAATAGAGAAACATGTACATTAACAAATTTAAGACTTGATTTATTCTTTGAAAGGAGTAAGTGAATATGGTATGATAAAACCTTGCCGTTTCTTTCTAAATATTTAGTACAGCTCAATTATTAATACAGAATTTAACACTATTGAGGGTGGACTAGTTCAAGCATACTCATCCACAATGGAGATCACTGTAATGCAGATTAGTGTTTTTCTGGTGGATCTACTGCAGGTTTGGCAGTATGTTGGCCAATGGTTAACAAACACGAGGTGACACAAAAAGACAGACTCATTCCCCAATGATGTACTGATTATTTGAATCAAGGTTTTTTTTCTGTTAAATTATTAAAAGTTTTCTATTATATTTTCAAGCACTTTTTTCACATCCATACAGTAGCTGTTCATGTGCAGCTGTAAGTTAGGTTCACTGATCTCTGTTTGGGGGAGCAGGCTAACATTTTAGCAATAAAGAGCCAAACTGAAGAAACCACTGTCTTCCCTGTGTGTGCACGCATGCATCTGTCTGTATGATTAATGAGAAAGTGAGAATGGGACATTATTACTATGTTTGTCCATCAAGGAATTCACTCTTTCCCTTGGAAAATGCTGATGGTCATTACACTGAGGACTCTCCTTTCAAAGACAAAACCACTGTATTCTTTATTCTGTTTATTTTTTGTTTTCTTTATTTTGCTTTACTAATGTCCTGTTTGGGGATTTATTTGTTTTGTAAAAGAGAAGCTGTAAGAGAGAAATAAATGAAACTAGAGCATTATGCTTCTGTGTGTTTATTTGTGGATGTGTTTGTGAGGGTGGTCTTTTTTGCAAGTGTGCACATTT
>NC_058056.1:21224428-21226928 GCF_020085105.1 Siniperca chuatsi
ATATATATATATATATATATATATATATATATATATATATATATATATATATATATATATATATATATATATATATATATATATATATATATATATATATATATATATATATATATATATATATATATATATATATATATATATATATATATATATATATATATATATATATATATATATATATATATATATATATATATATATATATATATATATATATATATATATATATATATATATATATATATATATATATATATATATATATATATATATATATATATATATATATATATATATATATATATATATATATATATATATATATATATATATATATATATATATATATATATATATATATATATATATATATATATATATATATATATATATATATATATATATATATATATATATATATATATATATATATATATATATATATATATATATATATATATATATATATATATATATATATATATATATATATATATATATATATATATATATATATATATATATATATATATATATATATATATATATATATATATATATATATATATATATATATATATATATATATATATATATATATATATATATATATATATATATATATATATATATATATATATATATATATATATATATATATATATATATATATATATATATATATATATATATATATATATATATATATATATATATATATATATATATATATATATATATATATATATATATATATGTATATATATATATATATATATATATATATATATATATATATATATATATATATATATATATATATATATATATATATATATATATATATATATATATATATATATATATATATATATATATATATATATATATATATATATATATATATATATATATATATATATATATATGTATATATATATATATATATATATATATATATATATATATATATATATATATATATATATATATATATATATATATATATATATATATATATATATATATATATATATATATATATATATATATATATATATATATATATATATATATATATATATATATATATATATATATATATATATATATATATATATATATATATATATATATATATATATATATATATATATGTATATATATATATATATATATATATATATATATATATATATATATATATATATATATATATATATATATATATATATATATATATATATATATATATATATATATATATATATATATATATATATATATATATATATATATATATATATATATATATATATATATATATATATATATATATATATATATATATATATATATATATATATATATATATATATATATATATATATATATATATATATATATATATATATATATATATATATATATATATATATATATATATATATATATATATATATATATATATATATATATATATATATATATATATATATATATATATATATATATATATATATATATATATATATATATATATATATATATATATATATATATATATATATATATATATATATATATATATATATATATATATATATATATATATATATATATATATATATATATATATATATATATATATATATATATATATATATATATATATATATATATATATATATATATATATATATATATATATATATATATATATATATATATATATATATATATATATATATATATATATATATATATATATATATATATATATATATATATATATATATATATATATATATATATATATATATATATATATATATATATATATATATATATATATATATATATATATATATATATATATATATATATATATATATATATATATATATATATATATATATATATATATATATATATATATATATATATATATATATATATATATATATATATGTATATATATATATATATATATATATATATATATATATATATATATATATATATATATATATATATATATATATATATATATATATATATATATATATATATATATATATATATATATATATATATATATATATATATATATATATATATATATATATATATATATATATATATATATATATATATATATATATATATATATATATATATATATATATATATATATATATATATATATATATATATATATATATATATATATATATATATATATATATATATATATATATATATATATATATATATATATATATATATATATATATATATATATATATATATATATATATATATATATATATATATATATATATATATATATATATATATATATATATATATATATATATATATATATATATATATATATATATATATATATATATATATATATATATATATATATATATATATATATATATATATATATATATATATATATATATATATATATATATATATATAT